>NW_005187671.1:136097-138260 GCF_000239375.1 Pundamilia nyererei | reverse complement strand
AACTCCAGTGAAAAAGAAAGCCTGGGAAAATAGTTTGCTGCTTTATAAAAAAAAAAAGCCCTCCATAAAGCCAGAACATCTTACTATTCATCACTGATGGAAGAAAATAAGAACAACCCCAGGTTTCTCTTCAGCACTGTAGCCAGGCTGACAAAAAGTCAGAGCTCTGTTGAGCCAACCATCCCTTTAACATTAACTAGTAATGACTTCATGAATTTCTTAACAAATAAAATTTTAACCATTAGTGAAAAAAAATACTTGGAATCATTTCACAGATATAACATTATGTACGGCTACTTTCAATACCATTGTTATTTACTTTACTATAACAATGGTATTACTATTGTTTAATTACTGAGTTCACTTCAGTAATTACATCCTCCAAACCATCAACATTTGTGTTATGTAATGTTTCTATCTTAAACATGATCGACCTATCTCTAATAATTAGCTATGTAGCACAGGTCTTTAAGCTGTAATTAAATTAAACCATTAATTAAACCAATACTTAAAAACCCATCCCTAGACCCACCGGTCTTAGCTAATTATAGGCCGATCTCCAACCTTCCTTTTATCTCAAAAATTCTTGAAAGAATATTTGTGTAAAAAAAAAAAAGAAGCCGACTAATCATTTGCAGAGGAATGGCTTATTTGAAGAGTTCCAGTCAGATTTCAGAGCCCACCACAGCATCACAGCACAGAAACAGCTTTAGTGAAGGTTACAAATGATCTTCTTTCAGCCTCTGACAGTGGACTCATCTCTGTGCTTATCCTGCTAGACCTCAGTGCAGCGTTCGATACTGCTGACCATAATATTTTATTACAATCATTAGAGCATGCTTGTAGGTATGAAAGATGCTACAGTGCAGTGGTTTGAATTATATCTAACTAATAACTCCAATTTGTTCATGTAAAAGAAGAGTGCTCTTCACACAGTAAGGTTAATTATGGAGCTCCACAGGGTTCAGTGCTATGGGATCAACTGTGTTTACGTTATATATGCTTCCCTTAGGGAGTATCATTAGAAGCCATAGCATACATGTAGATGACACCCACCACCCATCTATCCATGAAGCCAGATAACACACACCAATTAGTTAAACTGTAGGAATGTCTTAAAGACATAAAGACCTGGATGACCTCTAATTTTCTGCTTCTAAATTCAGATAAAACTTTATTGTATTTGACCCTAAAAATCTTAGAAATATGGTATCTACCTTACTCTGGATGGCATAGAATAGAATAAACCTTTAATCCTTTAATTGTCCCACAAGGGAAAATTTGGTAACACAAGGGGAAATTTGGTAATTCTCTTGGCCTTGGTAAAACTGATGAATATTGGAGTCATTTTCAGCCAAGAGCGGAGGCCACCTCTGGGGACAAGTGGGACGACTATTCTATCTCTGGTTGCGAGGTCACCACTGAGCCTGTTAAACAACTCCTTGGTGGCAGGGCCCCTGGGGTGGATGACGTTTGAGTTCCTGAAGGTTTTGGATGTTGTAGGGCTGTCTTGGTTGACACACCTCTACAATGTTGCACGGAGATCAGGGGCCGTACCTCTGGATTGGCAGACCGGGGTGGTGGTTTCTATCTTTCAGAAGGGGGACTGCCCTTTGTCACCGATTCTGTTCATAATTTTTATGGGCTGTCATGGCTGTGTGCAGGCAGGCAGGGAGGAAGGACCCAAAATGCGGGATTCGGTGAGGCAAAGTTGAACTCAAAGTAAACAGCTTTATTTGCAGGTTGCAGATTGAACAGAGGACTAACTATACTGGGAAAATATAAACTGACAGGCAGATAAACAGGGACCGAAACACAGAGCGTAGACTGAGGGCGAGTAGACATTAACGACGCGACAGAGAACAAAGGAAACACAGTGCTTATTTTATTGTAGAAACATAATTTAAAGTTTTTATGGAGCACAAGGCTTTGGATTTTTATTGACTTAATCTGTGTTTTGGTATCTTTTATGTTTTTTTTTTCACAAGATTAGCTTTAGTTTTATGAAGAATTATATTTTTTCAGTGGAATTTTGCATCCATAATGTACTGACATCACCCACTGTAAATTTTGTACCTGGAAAATAATCAGAAAAAAATTGTTTCAATGTGTTTAATACCCAAACCTGTCATGGTCCCTGGGTCTCCCTGGCTGGTTCACACA
>NW_005187671.1:128719-136077 GCF_000239375.1 Pundamilia nyererei | reverse complement strand
TTTTGTACCTGGAAAATAATCAGAAAAAAATTGTTTCAATGTGTTTAATACCCAAACCTGTCATGGTCCCTGGGTCTCCCTGGCTGGTTCACACAGGAGCCACATGTTTTGTTATTGTTTTGTCTCTCTCGCTCTTTCTTTCCTGCCTCTTTTCCGCCTGGGGGGAATTTGTTATGGGTTCCTGCCTTTGGCCCACGTACCTGCAATCAATGACTCACCTGCTGCTCATTAGCCTGTCTCTCTGGGCCACTACTTAAGGCGGTGGCTTGGTGCTTCTTGCCACTGAATCATTGTGCAACCTGTGTTAGTGTAACTGGCTTATCCAGCTCTTGCGTTTCATGTGATTTCCTAGCGTTGTACTAATTGTCTGTTTCCTGCACATAGATTCCTTGGACCTGTGTGGTGTGGAGTGACTGAAAAGGACCCTAGCGTGTTTGCAGCGTTTGAGTCTGGTGTGGCCTTCCTTCCTCCCCGTGGATCCCTGGAAGCCTTAGCCCCTCACATTGTATATATCACCCGGTCTTTGTAAATAAACTTTTGTGAGCTCTATTCAACTCTCAGAGTCCGTTCAATCTCTATGACAAAACCTTTTCATCTACATGCATAATAAATACATCAATACAAACCTCTTTCATCTAGTGTTAGATGTAATAGGAGTTACAGTTCTGTCATGAATGCCAGAAAAGCACAGCCTAAAGAATCGGTATAAAACATAAGCGTTGATATTATTACAGCTGAATATCAGAACCACAAGCTGTCTTAACACTGTGACAACACCCATATAATACACAATTTACATGTGATACTTTAGCATTTTGTACATGAAAAGTTTTTGTCCCTCATGGTGAAAGAAGTTTTTCAGTGTGAGGTAGTTTTCTCTTGGTAAGCTTTTGGTAAAGAGTGAAATCCTTATCTCTATATTACCTGCACCCTCCTTTTTCTCTGTGTTCCTCCCTGATGATGTTTGGGGTTTTTTAAACATCTCATATCCTTATCGTACTTCTAGTCACCACAGCAAGCCATCCAACCCACATGGTCACATCATCCTTTCTCTTTCATAGTCTTAAACTCATCATGGCTGATCCTGTGGAGGTATATGGGGGTCAGTGTGTCCTGTTTAACAGGACCATTAAAGGAACAGCTTTAAACCAGTTCTGTTGTTAATCTTATTAATATCACTGTCACAGCCTTACAACCAGTACTACATTGAATGTTTTGATGACTGAAAGCATTACAAGAAGTGTGAAAACTTTCAAAATAAAAGTTCTTCAAAACAAAAGCTGACTATCAGTGGTTGTCAATAATGCTGGATTTTATGGACTTTCAAATGACCTTTTAACATTAGTGTTTTTGCAGCCTGTTTCACAAACAGAGACTTGGTGATAGAAAAACATCAGCATATAACCCATTTACATGGGCTTGTTAAAGATTCTAGCTTATGGCTTTTGTGAACTCTTCTGTGTCTAAACAGAAGCTTAAAAGTAACAAAGCTGGTTGGTCTCTAAAATGTGAGAGTAACATATAATTCAGCAGGATGCCTGTCAATTTTTGGCCTGTTAAAGTAAAATTCCAGTCATGCTAAAAGACCCTTCAACACCAGTTTATTGCTGTATTTTATCTGGCTTTTTTCCAGCTACCTAGAATATGCCAACTGCCCTCAAATACGACCCATAGGAGAGTTTCCAAAATGAGCCTGGCAGGAGACAACAGCCTGATAATGTTACATGGTGTATAAACTGAGGTGGCTGGTGGTACCCTGGTTACCCTATTCGGCTTCACAGCCGTTGGTAATTCCCCCCCCCCCCAGACAGAACCATTCCTGCACAGGACCAGCACTTCGAGACACTTGAGTTTATTGACACCTGTGACAGAGCGGCTTTTTGCAACTGGATTTACAATGAGGAAGACCAAGACACAAGATGGTGGAAACAACAGGCTTTTATTTGCCCATATAGCTCTACAGCTGTGACAATGACTCGCGCAACAAGCTTCCTCACAGCACAACAATCACTCTGTCTAATGACAACTGGCAGCCTTAAATACTTTCTGCTGTTAGGGGCTAAACCTGTCATGGCTGGGGCAGCAGTCTTGTGGTGTGTGGGATAAAGGACTCGAATGCAGGCATTTACTGAGATGCAAGGGAGATTTATTATAAATGACAGAACACAAAGTAGGGATGGCAAAAACAGAGCTAAGGATAATCTAATCTAATCTCTGGGAAAAACTCAACTATAGAACGGCCTGAACACTAAGGGAGGACAGCAGGGAGAGCACACAGTGGATTCACAGAGAGGTTCACAAACAGTCTTCAGGAGACGAACACAGACGGACCAGTAACGAGCACACCAATTCACACAACATAAATTCACACAGAGGGACACTGGGGAATCACACACAGGTGGGAGACACAGCTGGACCTGACGAGACAGAGGAAACACTAACACCAGGGACCAACAGAGAGAGCAGCAACCCAGAACCCCAGAACCAGAAAATCCCAAAACACAAATCATCCCAAAACTAGAACATGAGTCCACAAATAATAATAATAATAATAATAATAATAATAATAATAATAATAATACACCATCCGTGATGTCCTTTTGTATCGCTGCCTGGGTTGGTAACCTGACAGTAAGAATAAGAATCGGTTGGGACTTATAGTAAAAACTGCTAGCAAAATTTCAGGGCGCTGGCAAGATGGACTTTTGTCCATCTACAATAAAAATGTGCTTAGAAAGACTCATTCTATTATTAACTGTTTGAACCATCCACTTCACAGTGAGTTTGAGTTGCTGCCTTCCGAGGAAGACTAAAACACTCCAGGTTTCTTTTATCCCTACTGCATCTTGTCTCCTACATGGCAAATAACTGTCCTTGGACTTTCTATCACTATTATTGTCATTATTATTTTATATTATTGTTCTGTTTATTTTTATCCTGCTGCTAAACTCATTTCCCCTTGTGGGACAATAAAGAATTCAAATCCTAACCTTCCACCATATTCTATAGTATAGCATTTTTATTACATAAATATATACATACATTTTAACATTTTAATATTTTTGAAATATTTCACACTTTATCCGTACACAATACCATTATTATAAAAACACCAAAAACTCAAAGCACAAAGATTCCCCACACTCCCTTAACCCACGGCCTCTCCCAGAACCTTTAACTGGTGTCTGGATCCCTGGGGAAGCGTTTGCCTAAACAGCCTGGAGAGGGCACAAGAAAGAAAGGTGGTAATCACATCACATAGTCTTTGCACCACCTTTATTTCTATGTTTTCCAGACACATTTGCCACAGCTCTCTTCAGTGGTTAACCTTATTTGCTCTCAGTAACAACCTTTCCTTTTCACAGACAACCACCACATTTCTTAATGAGGAGCAGCTGTGCAGGACCCGGAACCAAAAGGCTACCTACTGATTTTAAAATACACAATAAATATTCAATAAATAATTAAACGTCTGTGCAAATGTTCTTCATGTGCATATCTATAGTCAAGGTGCAATGCTGAATAAAGTGCTAGATAAGGTGCTTTTAATAAAGTGCAATGGTGCTATACACCTTATAATATAAACAATCCTAGTAAGGGAGTCCTCTTCCTTACAGCACCACTTCATTTTCCTTCAAGCTTACTTGAAGCAAGTGAAGTAGTGCTGTAAATTAACAAACTGTGATAAATTGTATGTTTCTAACAAAATGAAGTAGAGTAGTAGTATATTAAATGTTCCTTTGAGTGAGAAAATCATGCTATACCATAAGTGCTTCAACTCAGAAAACAAATCAAAGGGGTAAAACAGAGGTGCAATCATTCTTAATACATATATCAATTTCTCATTGGTTATATTACCTGGGTGTATGCTACATACATCCAGTAACACATTTAACATAGTATCAATTCCCAACATTTGTTTAATCTCTTTTTCAACATATCTCCAGAAATAAATTAACTGAAGACAATTCAATGGAATATGTGTAAAATTCCCAATCTGCCCACAACTTCTAGAAACAAACAGGAAGGAACAGGGTAGAGATGATACAAACACATAATATCCTTATAAATTATAATGTAACACTGTAGATCCCTTAAACCCTTAAAATATATAAAGCATGTACAGCATGAGACACAGCTCCTCAACTTTGAAAACGAGTAGATAGCAATGCTACAGTGATCAGTCATAGAAACATGGCCCTGAAATTACATTACCGAGGTGTAAACTGTTGTACTGATCAAAAGAAACACTATATTGATCTGGACACATTTTCTTTTATAGTTTTCTTAATCAGCACGATAGTCTTGGTCTGTGCTGTCTTTTTTACTAGTTTGCAGCTTCTGGACTGTGCTGTGCACACTGAGGAGCATTAAAGCCTCAATATTGAAGTCTGAGGTGAAATGTATTCAAGCTCCTTAGATTACAATGACCTGGATGACTGAAAATTGAGCACAGCCTGCATCATTATTATTATTAATATTTTTTTTTGGTGCAGTTCCAAGAGCTTAATTATCCAAAGCTGATGTTAAAAATGACTGCATATGTCCACAAAACTGGACAAAATATACTTCAGATGTCTGTTGAAAACAGACAACTGAGGCAACAGTTCACACACTATGACAGCAATGTCTGATGAGTCTTGATTTCTACTGCTACAGCTGGATGGTAGGGTCAGAATAAACAACATTAAAAGCATGGATCCATTGTCCCTTGTATCAATTGTTCAGGCCGCTGCTTGTGGTGTAATGATGTGGGAATATTTTCTGGGCACCAGCTCAACATAATTTAAATGTCACAGCCCGCCTGTGTATTGTTGCTGGTCATGTCGATCTCTTTCTGATGGCTGCTTCCTGCAGGATAATGGATCATGTCACAAAGATTAAATCATCTGAGTACAGCACTATGTTTAGGATACCAGTTTGAGATTATCTGTGACTATGTGTCACTTGTTATTTTTGTGTTTTAATGTTGTGCACCATGTAATGCTGGCATGACTGAATTTCTGCTGTGCTTGCATAGGATTAATAATGGTCTTGAATCTTGAATATATACATTATCTTCAAACTGCAGGCCATATAATGACATATCTCTGTATCAGTGTCTCATGACACTGATTTCAATTTACTAAAGCCTTATAGCACTCTCTGGTGGCCATGATGGAAGGTACTATGTGGTTCCAGTTCCAGCACCTGTAAAGTCAAATTGTTGACAAAGAGACAAGATTATATTTATTCTTACATAAATTAACTCCAAAGCCCAAACTGTTGTGCTCATTGCAATCATTTATTTATTTTTATGCAGCACTTACATCACACATCAGCTTGTAATAAAAGAAATATTAAAGTTGAAAATATAAGTAAAAGCGATCTAATAACTGTCAGTGGAAACTCACATTATCAGACAAACTCCCACCAAAAGTCTGCACTCCCAACAACATCAGAGTCTTAATGACGTGGCATCATGTGGATCAATACAATATCTAATGTTTTGACAGCCCTCAAAGCAGTGCGTTAGCCCACAAAGTGGCTTTAAAAAGCAGCCTGGTGGTTTGCATAAATACCATGACCTGGTATGTTGACAGATTTCTTTGTCCTTATTCATTAAAATATCAAGATGACAACAACAAAGCTTCATAATAAGACACCACCAACCTGTTGCTTACTGCGGTTATGTCGGTCTTATATGTACTCTATAGCTGGAATAAAGAAACTAACAGAGGCTCAGTATAGACCTTGCAGTGTTGGAAAAGTAACTGAAATAAGTTGGATATGGCTCAGGGAAACTGTCGAGCACAGTATTGAAAAATGACAGCTTGCCAACAAACATCATAGAGATAAACATTAACATAAGCAGCAGTTCTTTTAGACAGAAAAGACCACCCTACATTTTCATGTGAATGCAGTAAAGAATATTATAGAGATTGGCTAGTAATGATCTAAGTGCAGAATGATAAGAAATAAAATATAAAAATTACAGTATGGGAAGAAAATCAACTACTCAGGCACCACCTGAGTTTAGTGGTGCAGCGGTTATTCATCCATTGTGGGTTAATTTGTGATTCGAAATTACCTATGGATGTGTTTGTCTAGCTTTCTGTGTCACCAGACCAATGACTGTAAAAGCTTCTGAACTCAACTAAGAAAATGATTGAACATGGGTCAAGTTTACAATACTGGTGACAAATCCAACTTCCAACTAGACAGTGTTACATTTGCTTAAAATGTTTACTCTTTTTTTGCCTTCATTGGACAGAATGTATGTGTGTAAATTAGGCGTCCCTGATAACCAATACTGGTTGTTTCTTTCAAGAGTGACCATGTTTCAGAAATATAGAGCATACAATATTATAGAATCAGGCGATTATAAAATGAATGCAGAGATGTTGATTATACTTTGTACATTATATAATCAAACTAAGCAGTTAGCACAAACTTCCAATTAATGGCTAATTACTGTGGCTATAGTTAGGGAAATGCTGCAAAATGCTGCCAACAGCAACAGGGTCCTGCATCTCTACACAATCACAGAGGTCAGGCTGATGTCACCGTCAATCTCCAGGGAGGTAACGGCATGCAGGGGGTTGAAACGATACTTGTAAGTATGGGTCTGCATCCCATTGGCCACAATTCGGAAGGAGTGAGCTTCACAACTTATAGTCAACTAAAAAGAAATAAAAGATCATTTTGTTAGTGAAATCAGTTTGTTTACAGTGAAACGTGCTAAAGATAGCACACTTAACATGAGACACAATAGAAACATAAGTTATATGGTACTCCGAGGTCAGATCACCTATAATTCTCCTTCATTTTATGTGAAGTCATGACTGAAAAGCAGTGTACCACAAAGCAATGTGACGTCTACTGAAACTTGTACAGTGTGTATGTTCAGTCGTACCGTGAAAGGCTGACCCCGGTGGAAAGGCATGGCACCACCACGCTCCTCGGAGCCCCACTGATCCCACTGCTTGGTATTTCGCACCACGACATTCTCATTGAAACGTGGGTTGTAATGCAGAGCGATGCCAGACTGGTGGCTAAGATTCACAGTGAACCTGTGACAAAACACAAAATAACACAATACTAGTGACTAATTAATCAATCATTTCTTTTGTAATTTAAGTCTCTAATTATACAGACAGGACAGTTTGGTTACCAATTGGCTGGCAAAAAAAAATTCTTATGTTTTTTTAAGTTTGTTTTTTCCTGGTAACAAGATTCAATTCAAGAGCAATGTTATGTTACTGTAGCTTTGGCAGATAATTTACATTTCAAACTGTTTTAGATGAAACATTTCAATTCTGGCTTCTGTACATTGGCTGTGTCCCTGTGTGGCACACAGATTGCAATCAGTCTATTAC
>NW_005187671.1:123242-124929 GCF_000239375.1 Pundamilia nyererei | reverse complement strand
GGAAGGCGTTGCAGAGGGTCGTGAAAACTTCCCAGCGCATCGCTGGAGCACCACTTCCTGGCATATGTATTGGACCGTCTTTAACTTGCCTGTGAACATTTTATTAATTCAAAGAAGGCTTGGAAGAAAGTGCTGTGGTCAGATGAAACCAAATTTGAGCTCTCTGGCATCAACTTGACCCACAATGCTTGGAGGAAGAGCAATGCTGACCCAAAGAACAGCATCCACAGTCAAGCATCGAGCCAATGGACAGGCCACATACTGTAAGATCTTGAATGAGAACCTCCTTCCTTCAGCCAAATGGGTTGTGAATGGGTCTTCTGGCATGGCCAACACAATGACCAAAACATACACCAAGGCAACAAAGGATGTTTCGTCATGTTAGTGGTCTAGCCAGTCACCAGACCTCCATCCTATAGAAAATGGTAAATGGACTGATTCTTATATAGCGCTTTTCTACTCTCCCAGAGTACTCAAAGCGCTCTATACAACGTGTCTCATTCATCCAATCACACCCACTCAAGCAAGCACCTCTAAACTCAAGTGCAACTAATAAGCATTCACACACTCATCTGTGTGTGAATGCTTATTAGTTGCACTTGAGTTTAGACACATCGGAGGGCAATTTGGGGTTAGTATCTTGCCCAAGGACATTTGGCATACAGACTGTCCTCCAGTCTGTATGCCAAATGTCCTTCCAATCAGTAGCTGATCTGCTCTACCACCTGAGCCACAGCCACCCCTATAAAATCTGTGCACAATAATGAAGGCAAGTGGCACCCAAAAACCTAAAGGATAGTGAAAGGTTTTGTACATAGGAGTGGGTCAAAATCTGTGCTTTGTGTGTGCGCAAACCTGGTAACCAGCTATAAGAAATATCTTACCACTATGCCTGCCAGCAAGGGTTTCTCGACCAAGTACTAAGTCATGTCTTGCCTGGGGATAAAACTGATTTACTCAATGACATGCAAATGAACTTCTAACATTTATGTAATATGTTTTTTTCCCATATTTTTTGTTGATATTGTGCTCTTCTCCATTAAAATGAAGCCACCATAATTCATTTCTTTGGAAGGGATCAAATAATTATCTCCCTCACTGTATAGTTTAATTCTTAATTGTTTCACTTCACTACATAGTTATGATGTTTGCTGTTAAATTGATATATGCCAGTTTCAAAGTAAATAAAGCAACATCTGATCATGAAGTCTGACCTTGTGGCACTTGGGTATACAGTTCCCTGGATGGTGATGGTCCTGCCAGGTCTTAGTCCACCACTGATGGCAGACCTGTATGGAACCACCTGCACACAAGAAATATATATTATTTCAACAGAAAAACTGCAACTCTGACTACAGGTAGGTAAGATTTACCTTCTTAACATCCATCAGTTCACTAGTGACATCTTTAGGGTTAAAGGTAGGGTTATAGGGACAATGTTTTAGCCACAAATAAATGAGCACATTTTTAGAAGCCAGAACGTTACCTTTCACAAAAGTCTCGTGCATCCATTTTAACCCTTGTGTGGTGTTCGTATTTTTGTTACTCAGCCAGTGTTCATGGGTCTGGTGGACCCGCTAGAGTTTTGGCTTTCCAAATTAACACTATCAAACAATTTTATGTTAAATTACTCAACAGATGTTTACTTCATCCCAATTACAAGACATATGAACAGCAAACATGGTTA
>NW_005187671.1:112949-120637 GCF_000239375.1 Pundamilia nyererei | reverse complement strand
CATATCGCATCGCAATCGCAATATTGGGGCAAAAAATCGCAATTAGATTATTTTCCATAATCGTTCAGCCCTACTCATCACCCTATCTCTAAGAGAGGCAGCCACCCTTCAGAAAAAGCTAACAACATTCTACCCACAATCTTGTTCTTTTGGTCACTACCCAGATCTCGCACCCACCAGACGGGGTGGCTGTAGCTCAGGTGGTAGAGCAGTTCATCTACTAATTGGAATGGAAGGTTGGTGGTTTGATTCCTGGCTTCCCCTAGTCTCCATGCCAAATATCCTTGGGCAAGATACTAACCCCAAATTGCATACTCCATCGGAGTATGAATGTGTGTGAATGTTAGCTATAAAGCACTAATGAAAGATGTGAATGGGTGAATGCACAAGTTGTGTAAAGCGCTTTGAGTGCTCAGATGAGTAGAAAAGCGCTGTATAAGAACCAGTCCATTTACCATCTCATGATGATGAGGTGCAGGTATGTTATTCAACAAGTGTATTTGTGCTTGCCTCACCATGAAGGCCTGGTACAGCATTCACATCTGTATAGGAATTTCTTTTACTTATGTATTAATCACATTATTTTATTGTATAATGCCTTGGTGCCACTGGATTTTAACATGTCTGACACTCATACAGTAAGACAAATGGTGGGGGTGTAGTAAGGAAGTTGGGGGAAGCAGAGCACAGGAAGAGTCTTTTGTCTTTTCAAGGACTCTGGGAGATAGCAAGGGAGTGTGAACCTGCCTTTTGTTCCTGAAGAAGGTATTTAACTGAGAGCCATGCTAGGCTCAGGGAGACTCTGCTGACCGTCTGCCCCGCGGTCATGTAGGCTCTCCACAAGCTTGGTTTTCTGTTCTTTGTGTGTTTGGATTAAAGAACGTTAGCTACCGCTCACCGCTCGTCTGCAGGCTTTATTTAAATGGAAAACTTCCACAACACATCACTGCAGACACCACCCCAATCTGTATGTCAGTCTTTTGCTCCTCTCTTCCCTCACTCGTAAGTAAGACGCTAATATGCTTAAACTCCTGCAATTGGGGCAGAAACTTGTCCCTGGCTCTGAGTGAGTGTTCCACCCTTTTCCATGGCCTCAGATTTGGAGATGCTAATTCTAACTTCTGCTGCTTCACATTCTGCTGAGAACCACTCCAGTGCGACCTGGAGGGCACCACCTTTGAAGCCAACAGAACCACATCATCTGCAAAAAGCAGAGATGAGATTCTGAGGCCATCAAAGTAGAATTAGTTGTTTGACTACCTCATTAACCTCTCCCCCAGTGATGGGTTAGTCCCCCTCCTTGTCCCCAAACTGCTTTCTCTACAGAAGCCATGTCAGTGGGATTAAAAAGTATTACTTACATCGCCCAACACTGCTCAACTATATCCTTAGCTAAAGTCAACAAGCAGCACCCCCACCTCTAATGTACACTATGTAAGTAAAATACTGCTGTTACAAACTAGAACCTGACCACGATACTCACTGGTGTTACAGGAGGAAATCCAGGCTGTGCTGGGAATCCGGGCTGTGCTGGGAATCCGGGTTGTGCTGGGAATCCGGGCTGGGGTTGAAAGCCTAATTGTGGAGCAAACGCAGGCTGAGCAGGAAAAGCTGACTGTGCAGGAAATAAAATACAAAAAGAAACCACTTTGTTATCACTGTTCTATCATATTCTTGATTATTTATCAGGTTTAAGATTATTCAAACATGAGCACAAATACACAACCAACTATGCTGCTATATTACTTATGCATTTCAAATAAACAGCCAATAAATTGTGTAAACTTCCTCACCACAGGGTTCTGAAAAGCAATGGAAGAAATTTCCACTTTTCCACCCACTGAGATGGTGTCAACCTGGTGAAATGGCAGGCGATGTCTGTACTCCATAAAGTAGCAGCCATTGATGCTGAGCTGGTAATAGTACATATGGAATTAAATTTGTGTCTTATTGTCCGAACAGTAAAAACTATTTTTGCACAACAATAGATTTTAGAGAAAGAATCACAAAGAAGAGTATTTTAAGAAATTCTAGTTTTTTAAATAAAACTTTCAATACAATAAATAGATTTTTATGATATGAATGATCTGCTCTACACTTAAATAAACACACAAATACAGTAAAATGAAATGTCAACTGAGTAGATCATATTAAAATGTTTAGGAGCTGACCTGGTAGAAGTCCCGGGTGACAGCAATGACAAGAGTGAAAGAGGACCCAGCAGGAAATGGGGAATTGTACTTCCTCTCTTCAGTGCCCCAGCTCCCATTCTGGAAAGTGTTGGTCACCACATAATGCTGACTTTCATAGCGTGGGTTAATGTGGATAGCAATGTTCGCACCAGCCATGGAACCACACTGTAGATTCACATGGAACCTGTGAGTAAGAAAGTGAATAAGAAGGAATATATGGGTGTATCATGTGATTATATTCAAATTCAAATTCAAATTTTATTTGTCACGTACACAGTCATACACAGTACGATATGTAGTGAAATGCTTGGACAACTGCTCGTGACCTAAAGAAAACAAAAAAGGAAAAGGCTATGAATAAGATAGGAAATAAATATGAAAAATTAAAAAGGGTAAATTTAACTTGGAAGGAATAGAATATAAATTAAGGTTAAAAATGAAATAACTGTACAACACAAATTAGAATGAAGGGTAAATTTAACTGGGAAGAATAAGATAAAGATAAATATATAAATTAAAGTTGAAAATAAAATAACTGTACAACACAAATTAGAATGAAGGGTAAATTTAACTGGGAAGAATAAGATAAAGATAAATATATAAATTAAAGTTGAAAATAAAATAACTGTACAACAAAATACACAATACACAGTATAGAAATATATAAGAATGTATGAAGAAATATAAATATAAATAAACACAGACAACTAATGAGTATAAGTTGTAATTTTTAAGTTTTTGGAGTTTTTAAATGACTGTGCTGAGTAAAGAACTAAAAATTAACAAAAATATTCCTTACAGTGGGGCAATGATCTACAGACATTCATTTCTTTGTAAGTTACAAAGAAATGAACAGTCTGTACTTTTTATTTTACTGGAGAGAAAGAGAATAAGATCTTAAGATGGAGAAAAAAAACATAATACATTAATATGACCTAGTAAACCTTTTCTGCTTTTCTGTTCATCCAAACATGGCAGGTTAAGGTAATGCTAAAGAACCTAATTTTATTTTCATGTGAGCACAGCACTTTCTCCTGTGCCTTGTCAGATGTTGACTGGCAAACTTAAGTTGGCCCTGTGCAGTGCCTTTGAACAGGGGGGTCACCCAAGCTCCTGCATTGTGAGGTCTGTGGACAACACCACAGTGGTCAGGCTAACCGCAGGGGGATAACAACACTTTCTCTTATTCAGAATCATGTATAATGATAGGTTGGTGACACATGTTTTTATCTTCCACATTCCTGCAGTCCCACACAAGGTCAAGGTCTGTGTAAAGATTGACCTGACACACTGGTATGTTGTTTACGTTTGAGGAGCATTTAGTGCAACAGCACATATGTAACATTTATTTGGCACCCACTCCACCAGCTTTCCAGCTAGTCTCCCGCCCACCCCTTCTGTTGACTCACACTTCGCTATATATCAGGGAGAAACCTCATTAGTTGACTCTGTGCACCGGTTTGCCAACCTCCCTGCACTGCCCCTTGAGCTCACTGCACCACCCCTCCCCTGCAGCTGAGCCAGGGACCTCGCCTGCCACGGTCTGCCAAGGTCGAAGCTGGGTCATGTTCACCCACACAAAATTCAGACATTAGAAGAGTCTTTTTTTTTTTTTCTTTTTTTTTTTTTTTAAACAGAGAGCTGACCCAGACTTCCTGTTTTGGGGTTCTGGACCCTGCATATCAGATCCATGCCTTTTTTTAAAAACAAACAAAAAAAAACACCTTGGCTCATGTGATGAGACACATGATTAATAGTGACCTCTTAAGTGGCTGTCCCTTAACACAGATGTGCAGCGGTCTGTATGGGCTATCAACTTTCAATGAAACAAACATATCTTTTCTCACACAGTAACTTCTTACTGTATTTACTTTTGTTGCTCCTGCCCCAGACACATCTGCCCATTGAGTGGACTGAAGACTCTCACGTGGTTTTGGTGACTTAATTACTTCTGATTGGATCTTGTCAGTCCAGAACATTTTCATCTCATTTTTATTTATAGATGAAAGTGTTAATGTCCCCCTGCGTTCGTTTTTATTTAGTTTCGTCTTGTTTCGTGCAAAAAAAATAGTTGTTGACGAAAGCTTTGAAGAAAATTATTGGTTAACAAATAAAACACTTCTGCTGATAAATAAAGGAACAAGCAGACAGACCTGTCAGCCCCAGGTAGGACACGTCCACTGACAGTGATAGACTTCCCCTCCTGCAGACCACCTTGGATTGACCCAGTGAATGGGATTATCTAGAAAGAACATGGATAAACATCTAATTACTGGCTTTATATTTTGACTGCAAAATCTAATATGCTACAAAAATTAAATACATGAAGTTAGAATGCCACATAAACCAAAGAAACAGTGTCATTTTGTTACTGATCATTCTTTCTTTTCTTTCTGATGGATATATATCTACATATTTTGTAGCTACTTTGTTTCCTGAAGGTGCTCTTTGTATCACTTTCTTAACTTTTTAATATGTGTGTCTCTTTCTTCATGAATGTCTGTTTTTATGTTGGCAGCAGTTTAATAGAAGAAGAAAAGGCTGGCAAAATTGACATGAAAACTCACATCTAAGTTGGAAAAACACATATTTGTGAACTTTAATTTGTTCAGTTTTGAGAATATTTTGGTACACAAAGTTGCACAGTTGTTGATATCATACAAAGAAGAACACAAATTATTTGCTTCATTCTAAGGTTTTTTTTATGGTGCAGATATATTTATTTCACAAATTCCAACTGGGCGATGGCTGTTTCTCGACTGGCGCTAGACTTCAGTGTACCATCAGAAGAGCTGAGATTGCGGGTTCCAATATACTCTGCATTGACTGATGCCCCCAGAACTCCAAACCAATGGAACGGGATATATGACTAAGTAACTTGTAAATGGTGAAAACATAATACCAACAACAAGTTGCTAAATGGTCGGACTATAGGCTTTATAAATATATATACATATCAGCATACACACACAGGAGGAAGTGATTGAAAAACATGAATTAGGCTAAACTCATTGGGGTGGGGAAAAGCAATAACACTATTTGAGCACTCAGTTATTCCTTATTACAAACTTCATTCACACACAGGCGCGCCAACAGGAAGCCTCCTCAACCTAAACATAGCAGACTTTAACCTAAAAATGCAGCCTGGTCCCAGTGTAAGGACCTCCAGGACCTCCACAGCAGCCAGCAGTTGGCACTCACATTAAAATAAATAAATAATACCTTTAAAAAATGTAGAGTCTAGAAAAGAAAGTGTTTTATCGTCTCTCCCTGGAAAAAAGATTTTCACCCCAATGACACCTTTACATAGATATACAAAGGACAACAATAATACATGTTATCAGCAGCATAATTATTATTATTATATATCTGGTCCCAATAAAAGTCCTGCTACTCATGATGTACTTAGAACCAAAGAAGGGGGAAAGGCCTCAAAAATGCAAAAGGATGTTGCTGCTGTAAACCACTTCCTGCTAAACTGTCATGCATGAATTGCAGCTTCACTATTATAATCTGATCTTATAGGAAGTGGAATATAGAAATAATGAATACCATTTTACACAAGAACATCAGAGAAAAGCTGTGACTTTAATTATTGATCTTCTATTATTGATAGACTTTTACACGCTATCTTTAGTTTAAGTTGTGTGACACCAGTTTTAAAGCCTGCAGTTCGTCTTAACCGCACTGTTTATTGCACTTGGTTTGTTTGTGCGTCGCAGATGTTTAAGCAAATGTATTTACTTCTGGGCCACTAAACATGTCCAAATATGAATTCTGTTCTGGCTCGATATTTTACACGCTATATCCGTATCGGAATAACGCAAGTCGGGTTGTTTTCGAACTTTCTTTTTGTTCATAATCTGCGCATCTGTTTCCCACCTAACCCCTGCACTGGAGCCAAAACTCGAGACGCCTCACGGACTCAAGCATCTGCATGTGTCTTTTCTTCCCTGAAAACCTCGAGGCCAAAGTTCACTTCAGTGTTTAGATTCAGGAAGCAGCAGTGTACACTTCCTCATTCACGCTGCTCGCAAGTGAACATTTTGGAAAGATCGGAAAGTTTTACAAAACAAAACTTTTATGATGCGCAAAAAACCCAAAACGTTTTACTCTCATGCGTATAACCAAGCCGTCGAGCGAGGTCTAAAACTCGCACTGCCTGTTTGTGTTCGCTGCGTTCACCGGGCCTTGCGTAACGGACTAACGGAGCAGCCGTGAGAGAGGAGTATTCTTGCCGTCCGTGAAAGAGCGAAAAGTCTTAAGATGAACATATTTTATTCTCTTACCGGGTTGTAAAAAGGTGACTGCTGATAAAAAGCCATATCCCTGAACGGAAAGACGGAAGATTGTTGAGCTGTCGAGTGCTCTGAATTTCGCGAGTTAGCCCACCTTTAGGTTTCGTTTTTCCTATAATAGGCGGTATTTAAAGGTTTTTTGCAAGCTGCTTATTTGCTTATCCTGCCAGAGTCCCCCACCTCCCCGCCCCTCTCTTCCTGGCGGTATTTAAATATGATGAATCGTATCCGTTTCCCTCAGCATTGACATCCGGCTAACTGTAGACTATCAGACCTCAAACAAGACTCTACAACACACACATTCATACAGACAGCAGACAGACAAATTTTCAATAAAAAATAATTTCACTACACTGTAACTCCTGCAGCAACTTAAAGTTAAGTTTAATGGCAGGCCATCTCCAAAGCTTTAACTTAATATGGAAAGAAAATAATGGCTCTGTATTATCACTGTGGGAAAATTGATTTGGACTAGCACACACTTGTGCAATGATGCTTTCTTTACCACCACAGGTGTCAGGGCTCTGTGTGCGGGCAGGCGGAGAGGAGGATCCAAACGCAGGACTCAGACACTAACTTGAAACTCAAAGACCTCAGCTTTATTGCTGGTACGAAAGCAAAACATGAAGTGAACATGGAATATGAAGAACAGAAACATACAGGCATAATCTGATGATATGACGCGAAACCGAGCATGGGAAAACACAGGGCCTAAATACACAGGGTAGTAATGAGGGAATGGGCAACAGAAGGGAGACACAGCTGGGGGAGATCAGGGCTAAAGAGACGGGGGAGCTAAGCTGCACACACTAACATAAGACTTTCACAATAAGACAGGAAACAAGAATTACTAAATCAGATGCAGACATGACACTGAGAGACAGACTAGACACTGAACAGAAACTGCAACACACATGAGAACCCAAAACCTAAGAACTGATCCCTCACCAAGAATAACAGAAACAGATCTATAATAATAATAATAAACAAAGCACCAGAACATCAGAAAACAATCCATAATGCAAAAATAAACCAAAACATAATAAACTCAAAATACTGGGTCCAACGGACCCAGAACCGTGACAGAACCCCCCCTCCAAGGGCTGGCTCCCGACAGCCCCAAACGAAAAAGCACAAAGCACCAGGCCAGGGTGGGCGGAGGGGGCCCAGGGGCCCGTTCTTCGTACCTCGCTAAGTA
>NW_005187671.1:81290-83829 GCF_000239375.1 Pundamilia nyererei | reverse complement strand
GCGAAGCATGAAAATGCCATCGGGTCTGCCGTGGTGGCGATCTTTTTTTTTGTTGTTAATATTAAGTGCACGCAAACCAGTAAACAAATTAAAACAAATACTGTTGATAAACTATAATACAAAAATTACAATTAAAATCCTGCTGACACAGGAGCGTCGAGTCCAGCGACCTGGCTGTTTCGTCTTTGCCGAAAGCACAGCATAGCAAACAAGCAGAACTCAAAGTAAAGAATCGATCTAACCAGACTAGTATCGATCCGATACTGATCCCGATCCGCCCACCACTAGTTTCCAGGCTTTGTGTTCAGGTTTTGCTGGGAACCAGTGTTCTTGTTTTATGCTCAATTATTTTTGGTTAATAGGCTCAGACTGGTCAAATGTAGATTTGGTTAAATATGTAAACAGCACAAAATATATATTACTCTTCTTATATGTCAGTTAAGATAAGTACTTGGAATGTTAAAGGGTCCAACAATGTGGTGAAAAAAAAGAGTCTATTCTAAATTCTCTGAAGAAAGATTTGATTCACATTCCTTTTTTGCAAGAAACCCCAGATGATGAACATAAAAAATACTGTAGAGAATGGGTTGGTCAAATTTTTTTTACATCCTACTCCACAAATAAAAGGGGGGTTATTACTCTTATACACAAAAATCTTCCCTTCACTGTTACAGCCACTCACAAGGACAATGAAGAAGATATATTTTGGTTAAAGGGATGTTGCATGGGGTAACTGCTCTCCAAGGTAATATATGCGCCGAATGCACAGGATGACGAGTTTTACACAATATTATTTAGTCAATTAGTGGACATGGACTGTGCTAATATAATATTAGCAGGTGACTTTAACTGTGTTTTATGCCCAAAAATGGATAAACTTCCCCCACAATTTACTTTGACAAAAAATTCCAAGGCCCTTTGGCAAATTGTAAATGAGCTTGACCTTGTGGACGTCTGGCGACACTATAATCCACTATGTAAAGAGTACACTTTCCACTCTAACCCTCACTTGTCAGCATCTTGTATAGATTATATTTTTATGTCCAAGTGTATCAGTCAGTTAGTTCAGCAGGTAAATATTGGTCATATAGGCCTCTCTGACCACACTCCTGTGGTCCTAACCATTCAACCCATGAGACATATTGAGCGCTCCATGTCTTGGAAGATGAGCACACTGTCCATTTTAGATGAGAAATTTATACATTTCATAACAATTATGTATTTTGTTTTGGACTCTTGGTGCTCCTTGTGTTTTGTTTGGTTTCGTTCCCTCCGTCCTGGTCCCCCGTCTCCCGCCCTGGGTGGGTTGTTTTCGTTTTTTCTTGTTTTTTGGTTCTCGGGTTTGGGCTGTCAGGAGCCAGCCCTTGAGGGGGGGTGATGTTATTTCACAACTTATCTTATCAAATGGCTCATCAACTGAGTATCATCAAGCTATTAACAACTATTTTAGAGAGTTTTATGCTAAATTATATTCCTCAGATTCAGCACCATCTCAAAATAAGTTTGACACTTTTTTCCCCCAATCTGAATATTCCTATAATTGACTCTGACTCGAAAGAACAATTGGAACAAAGTCTGACACTGGAAGAAATTAAAAATGCAATAATGTCCCTTCAGAGTGGAAAAGCCCCTGGTCCGGACGGGTTGCCAACAGATTTTTATAAGAAATTTATGGACAAACTTGCCCCTCTTCTTCTCTTGGTTTACACAGAAGCAATAGAGAATAACATTCTTCCGCCTACGTTTCGGCAGGCATCTATTACACTCTTATTAAAGAAGAATAAGGACCCCCGAGATTGCTCATCCTGTAGACCAATCAGCTTAACAAACTGTGATGGCAAAGTGTTCTCAAAAGCCATTGCACTCCGACTTGAGAAAATTCTTCCTCATATTATTTCAGGGGACCAGACTGGGTTTGTCCAGGGTAGACAATCCTATTTTAACCTGAGACGATTGTTTAAACTTTATTTTATAGGTTATTCAAAGGTCACCATCCCCCCAGACTGCTCCAAAACGGACCAAAATGGTCTACGTTTTTAGTCTTTCGTTTGTGCTGATTTGTGCAGGTAAAATTATCGTTTGTGCTGCTACGGTTTCTGACATTTATTGATTTTAATTCTTACGGCCTACGCTATATAACAACAATCTCTGTGACAGTGAGTTTCAGCAGCTGTGGCGTTATGCACTTTTATAGAAGACTGTCCAGTTTTTTTTAGGCTTGCTGTGTATTTATGAATGTTTTGTGTGTTTCAGTACATTTTAATAAACCAATTTCGTCAGTGGAAAGGTTGATATTTCTGTTACCAGTGCAGAAACGTACACAAGGTAGGCTAAAGTTTTTATTTTTTTCTGCAGAAAACACTGAGTTACATGTGAAGTGATTTAGTTTGTCTGTATGATTTTGTTTTTAATTATCTATGTTCATTATCAGGGGTGGTTCTATATGGCGTTATTTTTGTGCCACTATTCTGAGCGCACATACAAAAAATTTGAGCGCACATAAAGAAGAATTTCAGGTGCAAGTGTTGCTTTTTTTTTT
>NW_005187671.1:79024-81248 GCF_000239375.1 Pundamilia nyererei | reverse complement strand
CAGATAACCTCAAAACAACAATCCCCACAGATCATAAAGACAGATAATACCAAGACAGGAAAAGGGAAACAAACAAAAACACACACACTCACACACACACACACACACACACAAAGGGCGGTGCACCTCTCAATTGTTTTTACAGGACTGTTCTAGGGCAAACAAAAACATTCAAGGTTCCAGTTCCAGACCACGTAGATTGTTGACGTATGTTAACAGAGGGTCCCATTTTGTGTGGAATTTGCTGATGGATCCGTAGACTTCGATTTAAATAACATCAGGCGTCTCGCTAATACTGACAAAAAGGCAATGACCCTCTCTGTAAATGGGCAGAGGGAACAGAAGTCGCTATACCAGAGAAAAAAACCAAAAAATTGCCACCAAGGGGAAGGCGAGATGTTATAGGCGTAGGCTTTAGAGATGACTTCAAAAAATGATGACCAGAAAGGAGCAATTTTCGGACAGGACCAAAACATATGAAGGGAAGTAGCTGGAGTCTGTGCATCTATCACACGATGGGTCTATGTTCGGAAATATTTTTGCTAGTTTAGCTTTTGAAAAATGAAACCTGTGTAACACTTTGAATTGTATCAGGGAGTGTCTTGGACATATAGAAGACGAATGGATCCTGGTAAGAGCCATATCCCATTCTTCGTCAGACAGCTGGGCACCCAAATCATTCTCCCACTGTTCTTGAATGTATGAAATAGACAGGTTACAACTATCCATAATATGTGAGTAAATAAATGATATTCTGCCTTTTTTCATCTCATTGACCCTTAGTATAGAATCCAAACAGGAAGGAGGGGGGAAAGTAGGAAAATTAGCAACCTTTTTACGTATAAAATCTCTGATTTGCAAGTATTGCAAAAAAATGGTTATTAGTCAGACCAAATATCCTAGATAGTTGTTCAAAGCTAGCAAACGTATCATTAATATACATATCCTCAATACTGTGAATGCCCCTGTCGTACCAAATTTTGAAGCCATTGTCCATTAAGAATGGTTGAAAAAGATGGTTACGTATTATTGGAGAGTGAATAGAAATACTCTGAATACCCAGATGTTTTTTAAACTGATTTACAATGCGTAGCGATTGAGTAACAATTATGTTATCTTTAACATTATTAACTAGAGGTGGTAGGGGTGCACAGAGTAAAGCTGGGAGTGAATGTGGCCTGCTTGTGACCCTTTCAATCTGTAGCCATGCAGGGATCTGATCATTCCAGTCCTTTAGCCATAAAGAGATGGTATTGAGATTCGCCGCCCAATAATATGTGTGCAGGTTTGGCAGTGAGAGCCGACCTATATTTTTTGGTCTTTCCAGAAATTATTTTCTTATACGAGACATTTTATTATTCCATATAAATGAAGAAACCATTCGATTAAATGACATGAAAAAAGACAGTGGTATGTAAACAGGTAACGCCTGAAATAAATATAGAAAATATAGAATATAGAAATTTTGGCACAATATTCATCTTTACAGAATTAGCTCTCCCAATGAGAGATAATGGTAAAATAGACCATCTTTTAACATCATTTTTGCACTGTTTCAATAGAGGAGTGAGGTTACTGTTAAACAGACTGTAATAGGATTTGGTGACTTCTACACCCAGATATGTAAAGGACTCGTTAGACAACTTAAATGGCAGATTGGGGTATTCTCCTGCATTATTACTAATGGGGAAGTATTCACTTTTAGCTAAATTTAGTTTGTATCCAGATATGCTTCCAAATTCCTGTAAGACTGAGGATTTCAGGGGTAGAAGTGATTGGATTTGTTACATATAACAACAAATCGTCCACATACAGTGAGACAGTGTGAGTTATGCCACCACACGAGGTACCTTGTATACTATTATTGCTTCTAAGAGCTATTGCAAGTGGCTCTATAGCTAAAACAAAAAGTAATGGACTCACTGGATCCCCCTGCTTTTTAAGAAAACTTTATTTGTCAATTTCTTCAAATGTACTTGCCATACAAAGGAATTGAAATTACGTTTCACACTGTCCCATGGGTAGACATTGACAACAATAAAGTGCAGATGCACAACAAAAACAGCCCTAACAATAAGGTAATATTAAATAGGTAACAGGATAGACAAGACCTAAAAATAAATAAATAAAATAAAGTGTTCCAACAGTGTTCCCTGGAAAATAGTATACTAGTCTACTTGAGGTAGTCCCAGGTTGTGGTTGGTAGGGTTTTTTTGTTTTAATG
>NW_005187671.1:37499-62340 GCF_000239375.1 Pundamilia nyererei | reverse complement strand
TCATCGCTTGGAGTGTCAGGGTTAATAGAGTACACTGGGTTGGGTTGGTGTGGTGCTTGTGAACGGCATGCTTTGGCAAAGTGGTTCATTTTATTGCACTTTTTGCACCTCTTCCCTTTTGCAGGACACTCCTCCTTCTGGCTGTGTGCTCGTGCACATCTTCCACACACTTTTCCCATCTTATTATAATGAGGTGCCCTCCTATCTTTTTGCTGCGTACTCTGGTGCTTAGCGGATACTGCATGCACGGGCGCTGCTCCCTGCAGGCTAGTGTGTGGGTCAACCATGGCTTTCAATTGCTCTCGTGCGATCTCATAGGAGCGTGCAATGTCTATGGCTTTTTCTAGAGTCAAATCTGACCCTTGGCTCAGCAGCTTTTCTCTGACTTGTGGGAAACTGGTTGCGAAGACAATCCTGTCTCCGACCATTTCATCACTGTTAACATAGCCACACTGCTTGACGAGTAACTTTAACTCGGTCACAAAGTGCTCAAATGACTCCCCTTCACCTTGGAGTCTTTCATTAAACTTGTATCTGGCGAAAATGGTGTTCGTTTTCGGCATGAGGTACTGTTCAAACCTGTCGAGATATGTGGTCAGCTTTTTAGCTTCTTCATCCGATAGCTGCCATGTGTTATAAATGTCCCTGCCTCTTTCTCCTACCCACAGAAGAAGATAGCTGCACTGGGTCTCCTCGGGCTTGCTGCTTAGCGGGCCGCTAAACATTAGCTTCACATGTTGTACGAACCTCCGCCAGGCATCGGGAAGGTTGGCTGAATCCCAGTCTATCCGTGGTGCAGGAACTCCCGACGAATCCATTTCGCTCTGTCAGTGGGCGTTTAGTTCGATTTACTCTGACACCATGTAATGTTCTGTCTCAAACTTATGAATAACGTGTTCGTAATCTGCTTCGTGAGCCACCATTCTCTTTATTGCCGCTCGTTCAGTTCAACATAAAACACACCCACTTTAGTGAAAACAAACACTCCCCGTTGCCACTACGGTGGACCACAAGGGACAGTAAGCACGGAGAGCAAACATTATAAGCAATACAACAGTGATGAGCAGTGTTTGCGTACTACAGTGGCATCACGACACCACTCGTCACGGATGTAAACACAGACCCCGCCACCTCGGGTCTTGCCTCCGTCTACGGGAGCCCTCTGTGAAGAACAAAGGGTTCTGATGAGGTACCGTTGGTATAGACTGAAGCAGTCCAATTAGTGTAAATGAGCTTGATACAATGAATAAAGTTAGGACCAAAACCAAACCTCCAAAGTGTGTGAAAACGATAATCCCACTCAATCCGATCGAACGCCTTTTTGGCGTTAAGCGATATTACTGCTTCTGGGGATGGAGTATCAGCCTCAGTATAGATGATATTAATATCTCAAAAACCAAAGCAGCACAAATGATAATTGTACCTGCACAAATCTTCAAAAACGAAGCACTAACCGCTCTAATGCCTCTCTAACGCCTATTTGCCTTTACTTTTCATGTTGGTGGGGCGTCAGCTTCACTCTGGCTAAAAAATCCCCTCTTGCCCCCTCCAGGCGGTCTTTATCCTTCAAGTTCAGGTCCTCTACCAGAGGCCTGGGAGCTTGAAGGTCCTGCGCAATATCTTTTTATTTTCCTAGGACTGCGCTCTTCTGGACAGAGATCTGCAATGCTGTTCCTGGGATCTGCTGGAGCCACTAGCTTGCGGGTCACTGCACTGAGTACTCCGATTACCTTCACCCTCCAGATCTTCTCTTCTCTGAACCCTTAGTACTTCTCCAGCTTCTCGTGCTCCTTCTTCCTGATGTTGCTACGGCCCTCTTCTTCTGCATCTCTACCACCACTATGTCCAGTTGGTAGTGTAGATTCATTTAAAATAAATGTATGGCTATTTTTACAAACACTGTTATAAAATAGTCAAAACCAAGTCACTTATCAAAATATCAAGTTTAATGTCTTAAATTGTTCAGACAAAAAGCCTTGAAAGTATCAACAAAAAACAGAAAAATGGAAACAAGAAAAGGAAAACAATCCACCAACAACAGTCTCATACATAAATATAGTACCAACAAAAACATTTTAAAACTCAACCCTTGCACAAACATGTATAAAATACAACGTGCAGTAAAATATTGTATTTACATATATGCATTAGTTCAATTTTCTCATCATAAATTGGGCTTTGCCCTACTGGTGAAACCATTACATACAAACACTTTTGGTGAATGTACAGCCTGAGGAAAGAAAACTCACAAACACAACAGCCATGTCTTGCTCACTAATGCAAATTGCGCAAGGGTGCACTGCTTCTTGTCACAATCTTCCTTATATTATAATGAAAACATTCTTTCTATTACTGTGCTTCCGCTTACTGTTGTCCTATAAGAAGTTAAAGTAGACCGATAACTTTTATCTCTTCTTATATCCCACTGTGGGTGGTATCACTCAGTGGTTTGCCCTCTGATAAATTAATGATGACTAATCAGGTGGCAGTGTGCGACAGCTGCATTCTGTCAAGTGTTGTTGGAGCACTGCAGTGTCTTTCTATCGTGGTTTCGATACCACAACATTTGTCATCTATTCATAACTACTTAGCTATTTCATAGCTTCAGGGAATCTTATAAAATTGCAACAGAAGTAAAAAAAGCAAAGTTGTTATTTTGAGGGAATCGCTTTTCCAAGGGTCAGTTCAATCATCTTTATCTTTCATTGTGCCAAAGTGGAACATAAATAGTAACTCATATCTGTCTGTGATATTTATTACTTCGGTAGAGAGGTAAATGATTTCCATGGTGCCTTTTGCACTACAGTGAACTCAGTCTGGGCAAACACTTTCAGTTTTGGAGATATATTATGAATCAAAGAGGCAGAAATTCCACATTAGAACAGTGGCAGACTGAGAGACTGTTTGAGTCAGACTGTTAATGCTAAAATTATTTCTATATTCATATTCTTCAGTGTGTAGAAAATTTGTAAAAACAAACCAACAACAACAACAACAAAAAACAAACAAACCAAAAAGCAATTTCTGCAAAGAGCTGTCGGTTTCTCTCCACTAGATGTCACTAGATTGCAGCCAACTGAATTTTGTTTTCTTCTCTTCCAATTCAAGTACCTAATGGTAGCTATGGTGGCTGCTGTAGGACAATAAACTCTGGAAAAAACTAAATCAACAACTCAAGATTAGAAGAAGATTAGAAGAAATCTGCACTGATGTATTTTATTGGACTAATTCTAAGTTTATGAGACTGCATCATAATTACATAATAATCAATGTATATTTATAAGCACAACACTTTTTCTATTAAGTAACTTAAAAAATTACTGGGTGTATATTGTGAACTGACCCTTTGAAAGTAAACTCTGGTGGAACCCTTGAAGTAAAATGTATTTTAAATTAACTAAGAGCTGAAACCAGCAGCTCTTAGTTAACTATGCAGATAACTCAAACAGCCATGAGACTATGCCTACACTCACATTTAAACATATATAAGAAGAATTACATTCACTGAAGGTTGGGAGTTAGAAATGTGGGGGGAAGTAGGCACACAGGTTAATCAAGGGAAAAGAGATAAAGATGAAAGCAAAGCACTTTTAGACCCAGGTATTATGATGTCACTGTTTTCAGTGGTGTCCGAAATTACTTCCTCATTTACTTATAATCTATAATCTTCATTCATCTCATTCAACTCGTGAGCAGAAGTGACATCCCTGACAGAACTTAAAAGGTTTCATCTGCTGGTTTTCATCTAGAATACAAATTTTGGCTGGTGCATGCATAATATCCGATCTTATAGGAAATCTGTCAGAGCTGCATCTTTCATATCATATTTTCAGTCAATTTAACAAGCTCTCACTGCCTGACTTAGTGATATGCTGATGGCAGTGATGTCTCAGGCATTCATGATTTTCCAGTGTCCTTAACCAAAAGAGAAGTGGACCCAGGAGACAAACAGGAATGTTGGAAAACAAGTAAGCAAATAGAAAGAAAGGAAACAAGATCATAGATAAAGATGGAAATGCAGGACCCGAAGGAAGCCGTCAGGAGATGAGGCACAACAGGAACAGGCCAAGGTGAATCAGGCAACATCCAGAGAAGAGGAAGTTGAAGACAGAAGAAAAAGAGAAATGCAGTACATTACAGACTGTGATCAGCACTATCACGTATCAGAAGAAAAAGTAAAGAGAGTGCCTAATTTGCCAAAGTAGAAAAAATGCATTTACTTGATACATTATTCATTCGTTCCTCAAAACAAAACAGTAGTCACATTAAAAACAGTCTAAGTATGTACATATATATCATTTGATCATCAGCAGGCCAGCTTTACATTTTTCACATTTCTTTAAAAAACACTATTTACAGCATTTTTGTTGACTGATGGTGTAATGGTTCCTCTTAGCTTCATAAAATTTCAAATTTTTCTGAAATGAAAATGTAGATTTTGATGAGCAATGACTAAAATAAATAGGTAAACATTTTGAATGTTGATGTTATATAGTGTAGTGGGTTGGTTCACCCAGATTATGAATTTACTGTCACTCCATGACACTTACTCTGTTGTTTTCCAGTGTCCAGGGTGAGAAAGCCTGCGGTTGAGTTTAGGGAGTCTGTCCAGCATGCCTGCTAGCTGGGTGAAAGGTGGCCTGTCATCTGCCGTAAGGGACCAGCAGGCAGACAGGATCTCCTGTTGGGATGGTAGGTAACAGATAGAACATGGTGATTGGTTGGTAATCAAATTTTAATCAATATGAAAATAATAATAATATAATCAATATTAATACTTTTAATACTTTACACGTGTTGTTATCCAGAAGATGCCTTTTAAGAAAAGATTTTGCTTATTTCAAGACAATGCTAAACAAAATTTGTTGAGAACTGAAAACATTTGATGCATGGTGATGAAACTGAAATTTTACAAATTTATGCCTTTGCTTTCTTTCTTTTCTTTTCTTTACTTTTCTTTTTGATGTCCTCCGAAACCCGAGTTGCTGCTTCAGCTACCGCCTGAACCACATTTAGTTTGGCCTTGTGGTACCCATCAGCTTCCTCTGAAGTCCTACAGGCTAATCCAACCTGATAGGACTCCTTTTTCAGCTTGATGGCCCCATCACCACCACCACGAAAGCCATCAACCACTTAGGAGCAACAGCTTGAAACAAGTCCTTAGCGGACGAAGTTTGCCCTGAGTTCCAAAAGCCTATGGAAGCTGTAGGGCTGTCTTGGTTGACACGGCTCTACAAGCAGAACACTGTACAAGCTCTTCAAACTCTTAAATATATTTGGAGGCAGGTGAGAGTTTGCCCAATGAGTCTACATGTTTTTAGCAGACTTGGAGAAAGCTTTTTCCTGCATCCCTTGGAGTGCTCTCTGAGGGCCGTCTGGTCCGTAACTATGAGCCATTTGGTCTCTGTACAACTGTTGGTCTGCCTTACTGGCAATAAGCCAGAGTTGTTCCCCGTGGGTGTTGAACTCAGCTAGGCCTGAATTAGACCAGACCAGTGGTGAAAGTAACAGCTACATAGCCCATGCGTATCCTAGAACCGGATGTTGATGTAGTGGAGAAGTACAAGTAGCTGGGTGTAACATCAACAACAGTCTAAACTGGGAGACCAGCACAGAAGCTGTATAAATCACACTGAACAACTCTACAATACAACTGTGTGGCAAGGAAAGATGTGTTCCGTGTTTTATTTCTACCATTCGCTCTTACAACACTAGTAATGTCATTATGCTGTGCTGTGTTGATGTTGAAATGCAATACTTATGATTATTATGATGATTATTATTAATACTGCTGTTACATCAACAGCATTTCCCACATTAGGAACAAAGAATATATATATTGTAAATTGTTGACAGTTACCAACAGGGTCAGTTTTTTCGTAGACATGATCTTCAGACTCACCGTGACCTCCTTGCCCAGATTGGACTCTAACAGCACATTCTTAATGCCTTCATTACGACCCACTAGCCAGATTATAGTTTCCACAGGCTGGTTGGTAATTGGCCAGTCTCGCATCTGCAGCTCATACCAGATTGTGCTGGAAATGACACAAGATCCTTTCATGTACTACATTATTTTACATTTTCTTACATCATGTGCTCAAATATGCAACATGGAGCATGAATAAAATAGAAACAAAGGTTTTAAAAAACTGTGTGCAGTTCTAGCTGAAAGTTGCACATCATGTCTGGATAGCTGAATTTATGGTTCTACAAAAGCAACTTTACTATGTTAGCTGGCAACAGTAAAAATCCTGATTTAACTTCGAGAAAACCAAACAATTAAACAATTGTTATGTACCACAGAAAACACGCTAATATAAAATTATAACAAAGTAAAGGTTAAGAACCTAAAAGGCAGAACTGCATAATATAAACTATAGCTTCAATATCACATTAATAGTTTCTAGTATAAATGGCACTAGTCAATACCCAAAAGCATAAATATCAGCAGCTTTGGAGAAAGGCAGCTGGTCCTCATCAACCTCTGGGCTCAATTTTCGAACAATTTCTGGAGCCAGGTAGCAGATCCAGCCCTGTGGTATCCGCAGCACATTCTTTCTTCTAAACACAGAAACACAGAGAAGAATAATTAGGAGAAAAAACATGGCTCACCATAAATTTATTGCCTAGATGCAGTTTCTTTCACTCTTACCTGCCTTCTTGTACCACACCAGACATTCCAAACAGGCCAAAGTCTGTAATCACCACCTTGTTTGTGTCATAGAACACATTCTTGGACTTCAGATCTTTGTGAATGATGCCTTTAGCATGAAGATAACCCATTCCCTGCAACAAACAAAGATTTTCTGAACAAAAGATATTCCTACATTCACAAAAAGAAAATGAAGACGACCCAACAGTAGATATTTTTAGTTTATATGTTTAAAGCCTCGTTGTGTAGATTTTTATTTTACGTGTGACACTAAACTTTTTCAAATCGTGGCACTGGGGATGAGGGGAAGCACCAAAACATGCTGAAGTGCAGCATATTTCAATCTTGACATTGTATCCAAAACAGTACATTTTCCTACTTGTTATATAATGTACATAGTGTATGTTTGGCATTTCTTGGCTACAATTCCATCTTATTTATCAACCAATAGAATATGCAGGTATTACTTACCTTAACGATTTCCTGTGCAATCTGTCTGGTTTTATTTATGTCCAGCAGGTGACCTCTTTCTCTTACAACAGAATACAGAGTCAGACCCTTACAGAAACTGCAGAGGAAACACATGCAGTATGGTTACAAAATAAACATCACATCACAAAAAGTCAAAAAAGCAGCAAACAACTTTTTGTATAGAACTTTATATACAACAGTGCACATATGCACTTGTGGTTGGAACTGCACTTGAAATGGGGGGAAGCCAGCACGAGTGACAATGCAGTGTTTAGGTGAGCAGTCATGCAGCAGTACCTGGTGATAATAGCAAGATGAGGAGGAGCCATGCATGCACCCATGAACAGGATGACGTTCTCGTGCCTGGTCTGCCTGTAGTTCATAACCTCTTTTTTGAAGACTTTCAGATGATCCTGATTGTTGCCATCAATCTCTAGAAGGCGAATGGCCACCTCACCATGCCAGCGACCTTTATGCACCTTACCCCAGCGACCCTGGACATAAAGCCAAAATTTAAATTAATAATAATGTTTTTTCTTTTCATTTTTTGAACAGGATTTTATATTTCTACGATACAAATCTGCTTTCACCTTTCCAATAAGCTCTCCCAGCTGTAGTTGCTCATACGGGATGTCCCACTCCTGGAGGTAGACACTGGTCTGGCTGACCTTACGAGAGATGGGGACCCCAGAACGGCCAACAGCCTGACGGCGGCATATAGAAGAGGGTAGATCATCCAGACCATCTTCATCATACTCTTCCTTGGAATAACTCTTTTTTGTGTCAGTCTGGTCAGCTTCTTCTTTATCCATAGCTGTGTAATCTTCCTCTCCTTCCTCTCCTTCCTCTTCCTGTAACACATGGCAGAAGAATGAAAGTGAACACTGATGTTAAACACTTTGATATCTATTACTGGAAATAGCAGCACTTGGTATACAAATGTGAAATAGGTATTGCAGTCTTGTAATTCTCCATTCAGACCAAAAGTGTTTTGGATAGTTATACAATTCTTGTGGTTGCTGGAAGAAATATTTGATGGAATAAATAACATCCATCAGTATGAAGAGTATGAAAAGATTGCTCCACTGGGATGCTGCTGCCTTTTAGCCTGGAAAGTTCATCGTCATTAGGAGGAAATGTTTACCAATATCTTCAAAGATAATGGCAGGCAGGAAATGAGCTTAAGTTAAATAAAGAAATATAATAAACCCAACTAAACATCCCAGCAAATCCATTACAGGCTGGACCTCAATCCAATAGAGATACTGTGAAATAACCTCATGTAGACAGTCACACTGGGTGTTGAATGAATCAGCTGGATCTGAAGCAGTTCTGCGAGGAATAAAAACGTCCCGAACACTGGGTAGGTCTGATGTTAATATAGCCAACACATCATTTAATGTTTCCACCAAAAAAGTACTGCCTAATGGGAATGTTCAATACAGGACCTCTGGTTATGGCTGTAGGATCATTAATGAGAAGACACGAGGATGGGTCTCTAACAAAGTACTAAATACAAGGTCTGAATATTTGGAATAGGATAATAGAAATGGAACAGTTTTTAATACATTAACAAAGCAGCCAAAAACTTGCTTTTGCTGAAGTATTGTGTGTAGATTTGTGAGACAAGAATGAATTGAATCGTTTGAACAAAAGGCTGAAAAATAACAAAATTTGGAACATTTGAAAGAAGCTGAAAAGTTACCAAATGGATATCAGTGCCAGAAAAAAAGGAACATGCTTTAGCACAGTGCATTGGCAAGTACTGTAAACCAAAGGAAAATGACATGAGAAAAATATACATGTAATGGAGACAAACCAGCAAATCACATCCTTTTCCTTTCATCTTTTTAATTTAATATACTGCAATCCAATCCAATCCAATTTTATTTATAAAGCACTTTAAAATACCCAACACAGGACCAAAGTGCTGTACAGAAAATAAGTTATGTGGCTTCTATTACTCACCAATCCCTGTTCTGTGGCTGTTATTTGTGTCTCAGTAATCACCATCCTGAAACCAAAGAAATTAACAAGAATTCACCAAAATTTGTAACAAATTAATTTATCTTTAGAATAACTACATTTGGAAACTTGCTGAGAGCTACTGGCTGCCAAAACGGCTCCTCTTTCTCCTCTTTCCATGTCCCGGCATTGTGCTGGGCAGCAAAACTATTTTGTTCCAAACCCTCCTGGAGCCTTATTTTATAGAGTTTGCATGTGTGGCTTTTATCCAGGTGCTCCAATCCAAAAACACCGGCCCGCATAAAGAACTATATTGTCAGTGGCTGGGTCTCTGACCCAGCATTTTGAGTGTTTTTTGGTAAATTTGTATTTTCTTAGAATAATATGTGTAGTTCTGGTGTTGCATTATTAGTTAGGTTTTAGTTGAGCCTATTCTAGTTTAGGTCCATCTATGTCCTCTTCTGTAAGTCTGTTCTGGTTTCCTTTATGTAGTCTGCCATCTATTTCGTGTCAGCATATTTCATGTTGTCTAGTTGGTGCTGTCGTTTCTACGTCTGTGTTTCCTGTTGTATTTTGAAGGTCTGGCGTTTCCTCGTTCAATGTGCTTAGTTTTACACTTCCCCTCTGGTGTCACTATGTTCATTTGTGTCATGTGATTCCACTTCCCCTGATCAGCCCTTGTGTGTATTTAGTCTGCGTGTTCCATTCTGTTTGTCAGAACGTCTGTGTTTCCACGTCTAGTCATAATCATAGAACTCATAGTAATCTTAGTTGTCACCGTTATCATGTTTGATCAGAATTTTCAGTTAGTTTTCCCAGAATGGGTTCCAGTTTAGTTGTCGTTCTTGTTTTGGGGTCTGTTCATGTCTACCAGTCTGAATAAAACAGCTCGCTTTTTGTTCAAGGCTCTGCTCCGTCTCCCCCTATGTCCGCACCTCATTTTCACACTCTCGCAGTCAGCTCCTGCTGACCGTGACATATATGAACAAATGGCTTACAGTGTAAGTGCCCTAAAGCTAGAAAAATGTGATGTAAGATTCGACTTTATTCTCCTGCAAGGAGGCAGACCCAGGAATGGAGTTTCCTAAAACCACAAATAAAGGTGGTCAGTATTTTGATAGGATGTAATATCAGCAGAAACTCAGAGGCCATTTGTTTCCAACTCATGTTATCTTATGAGTTTTACAAATTCAAGAAAATTTTGTAAATAAACTATTTTTTAGGTTTTAGTTTATGTTTTACAAAAACATTAACAATAATAATTTTGAATATCACCATAAATACTATTTATGTACAGTGTGTGCTCTCTACATAGCAATACTGGATTTAAAAAAAAAAGAGTTTAAAAGAAAAACCGCAGTGATATACAGGTCAATCTAACAATACTTTTTAAAAAAATCTTAAAATTTGCGTTGCTCTGATGGATAAAGAGAGTGACTCACTGTGTCAATATAAAAAGAGGAGGAAGGCTGTAAAACCTTGCAAAAGAGTCCAATGCAAGTCAATGTCATTGAAGCTCACCTCTCTTTAATGACAGATGGTGAGTTGTCGAAGATATCCTCAAATTTTCTGCCAGTTAGTGCTGCCATTTTTGCTGTTGTTAGGTGCTGCTAACTTGTGTTAGTGAAACTTTCTTTTTAGTGGAACAAACACTTCAATCAGCTGTTGTTCACACAGCTCATAGTAAACTGGAAAGGGGAGGGTCGCATGTCTAATCTCGTGACAATAAGCAATTGTGACAATATTGGGGATAAATAAGTATGTTTATGTACACGTAAGCGTTCATGTGTTAGAGACTTCGATTGAGGTAAGGAGGAAGAGGATGAGGGGGAAATAAGGAAGGAGAGAGAGCAGCGGTGGAGGAGGAGAAAGAAAGAGAAAGGAGAAATATCAAACTATACCTACAAATGTTAAATGCTAACATACAGTTTGAAAGAGCCATTTGTGAACTTTAAAGTAATTTAGAAAGTGTACTATGTAAGTGGACTGTTTGGCAAAGCACTGCTACTGTTTGAATTCCTACCAAATCTGACTTGAACTCATGTATATATCTTTCTACGTAGCACTTTTAATTCTTATCCCTACTTTTATTTTTTCATGTCTATTTAAGAGCTATTTATGACACTATGTTTGCACTGAAGCACCGCAGCAATTTCCTAATGCTGTAAACCTGCTCAACATTTGGCAATAAACCCCTTTCTGATTCTGATTCTGATAGTAAGTATATGAATGAAATAAAAGTGCATCATTGGATCGCTACATGAATGTTGTATTCTCTTACCCAGACTCATTGTGACTGCCAGAATGCTGAATGCTGCATGTGGAGGCAGGAACATCTGTTGGAAAACTCAGCTTGAGAGCACTGCACTACTACAAAACTACTTATCATCATTCCAAATTGATGCTTGGATACTTGCAGTACATGACATGAGGACAAAGGATGTTAAATCCAACATAGTTTGAAGCTGTCAAACTATCACGTTTGAGCATTTAAAAATGTTTTTAACCAGTTTGACAATAAAAGACTTTACAACAATTCTTTGAATGGTTCAAAGACAGATCACGATGCTCACATGCTCAATCATTCACTTGACACTTTTAAACATGAAAAACTGGTTTTGCCATGCAGCCCAGTTTTAAAATAAAAGTTGGTTATTCTCAAAAATCTACATAAAAACAGAGTACACTGATTTTCATATCATTTTAAACTTATTTGGAATAACTCACCAAATATTTTTTTAATCATATATTTTTTTAATCAATTTTTTTTAAACACAAAAGGTGCAGTTTAAGGTATACCTCGAATTCTCCAGCGTTTTTTTTACAACTGAAGAAGCCTCTTTGATGAGAATTGAAACATCTTCATAAATTAAAGATGTCCAGCTGTCATCTTTTTTTCAAGCTCTTAAGACTCACAGGGCTGTAAACATTCCCCTAGTCCCACATCTCAACAAAGTCTTCCTGACAACAAATGAGGCCTTATTTTCCACAAAAACACACTTTTCACTTTTGTTAGAGATGTAATTTCTACAACTTTAATGTTTAATTGAATTTATAGTTAAATATATCGTTTCTAAGAGTGAAACAATGCTGTCTTTATTACGTTGCATACCTGGGAAGTTGAAGCGGTTGTCCCAGGAGCTCTGTGGTGATGGGTTAGGTGGGGGGGTGGCACTTACGCTTGAAGGGTTACTCTGCTGGAAATGTGCTGGAGAGGAAGGTGTGGAAGAGGTGGCTGATGACGGGTTACTGCTGGATTCCAGCTGGTTAATACTGGGGACAGGGTCCTCCAAACACACAAGGAGTCCATTATTTCAATTATTTCACATTATTTATTTCTTGCACACTGATCTCAACAATCTTCTCCATTTCAGTATTGAAGAATAGAAAGAGCTAGAGCAGACCTGAATGAGATATAACACATATTAGAAAGCTGCACTTACCCTTTTGGTTAGTGCCTTTGGTAAGGTGCCAAACTGCACTGAGACTTCGGCTGTGTGATCAATCCGATTGTTGATGTCTGATGGTACCGATTCTGCCCTACGCATCCTTGGCACTACCGGTCAGATAAAAATACAAGCTTTGAGCTTAAAATATTTTCAAAACTTTACAATTCCTAAAATAAAATAAACAGGCCCTAACATGTTAGATTCTTGCTGATACTATCCTGCCCATTATAATATCCTTCCTAATATGCTACTAGTGTAACTGTCAAAGCTAAAGGGAGTCCATTACAAAATTAATAGCATTGTTGCCAGTAATCGCTAGACTTGAATCACCTGGATGATTTGTCTACAGACATTACTAAGTACTGTCATGTGCCCTCATCTTCCCTTCCTTCCCCAGGCTGGGTTTGCATCTCCTCTCGAGGTCCATGTTGTAGTGTAGAGCGGCACCAGTTGTGACCTGGCATACCCTTTGTTACTGATTTCTAAGAACTACAACTGACCACAAAGAAAAATATAATTTCCATAACAATTTTCCTAAAACTACAAGTTGTAGGATATTTTCCCACTTATAGAACTGAAAAAAACCCCCCTGTATACCCACTTTTATCTAACATATTTTCCCTTACCAAAACCCCCACATTTCAATAGAGTTATAAAACAAATCAGTGGTAATCCCAGTATGTTTACGAATTCACTAGATAACAGACTAACACTTTTTTTTTTTACTCTCCTTTACTCATAGAATTGAGCAAATGATCAAGGACTGCTGGCTTGTAGGTAGCTAAATTTAAGTGGACTGGCTTTTATTTAGCACTATTCTACTCTATCCAAGTACTTAAAGCATTTATACAGCATGCCTCATTCACCCATTCATACATGTACTTTTTTTCTACGCAAGTGCTTTCTATCTAACTTTCACACACATTTACACTCGGCTGACTGTATCAGAGGGCAACTTGGGATTAGTATCTTGCCCAGTGATATTTGGCATGTAGACTGGAGTATACAGGGACAGAACCACCAACCTTCTGATTAAGGATGACCTGCTCTACCTCCTGAGCTACAGCCCCACCCATTTCTGACCTCTGGATAACAGTTTCATCACAGTCAGGACTTTTCATACTGATATATGTGCGGCTGTGAGTAAGCACATAACTATTTGCCTGCACTGCTGTGCATGTGTTGCACATGCATGAAATGGACCAGGTAGTAAGTGAACATAGGTGAGGATGACCAACCGGTCACTGGTCAGGGCCACGAATGCTGGAAATTGGCCCGTTCCAATCTCTAACCAGTCTAACCAGATTTCTAATGTAGTCTTTAACACCACTAGACCAGTAAAGTCACACATCACTAAATTATTTTAATGTTGCTTACATGTAGCAAATGATATCCGACATGAAGGTGCATCTTTGGTACACTTGTTATGGCACTTTAACCTGTGAGGAGAAGAATACTCTAAATAGTACACTAAAGAAGTCATGACAAGTTGTACTGCAGTCTGACAGAGTGCACGATCTTATCTTTACAGTTCTTACTTGCAGTGTTTACACTTGACACCAAACATCATGCTCTTAGAACAAACTTGACATGTTTGGGAGAGCCAGGACTTAGTCGAAAACCTGCAAAAGAGAAGGAGAACAAATATGACAAATATATTGAGAAATATGTTTAAGAATTTAGTCAGGTGATAATAGATGATGAGTAAAACCCTAGCCTTAAATTTTGTGACTGTATATCTAAATGTAGAATTTTAACTTAATAATAATTTCATTTAGAATGACTGACAGTGTAAAGTCATATAGTAACTTCTGCATGCTGTGAATACAAAGGAATTCAGGAAAGAACAAAAAACATCTTGTTCATCACGCTGTTCTTAGAGCTTTTTTTTTCTTAAGCTAAAAAAACGTAAATTTCTCCTGATGAAGCCAAAGGCCTGATCACAGGTTCAAATGTCATTTCAGTCTGCTAATAAGAATAACATTTCATATGTAAAAAGGAGTATAGTATTACATGTAGTACAGAGGATAGTATATCCAGTATAGTACAGTATGAAATAAACATACTATATGTTTACATAAAATTTCACTCAAATTGGACTCAAAGGCTATTTCATGGGCATTCATGGGCTATTCCTTCATTCCTTCAGATAAAATCAAGATCAACCTCGACCAGACTGACAGCAAGAAAAAAAGTATGGAGAAGGTGTGAAAGGGCTCATGAACCAAAGCATACCACATCATCTGTAACACGGCAGAGGCCGTGTGATGGCATGTGCGTGCATGGCTGCCAGTGGCACTTGGAAACCCGTGTTTATTGATGATGTGACACAGGACAGAAGCAGCCGAATGAATTCTGAGGTGCTCAGAGACATACTGTCTGTTCAAATCCAGCTAGATGGACAATGACCCAAAACATATAGCCAAAGCAAGCCAGGGGTTTATTAAGGGAAAGGAGATGAATATTTTTGAATGGCCACCTGATCTTAACCCAATTGAGCATGATTTCACTTGCTGAAGACAGAAAGGCAACAGCAACTGAAAGCTGCTGCAGTAAAGGCCTGGCAGAGCATTAAAAAGGAGGAAATACAGCATCTGGTGATGTACGTGATTGCCAGCAAAGGGTTTTCAACCAAGTATTAGCCATTGTAAGTAATTTATTCAATTACTTTTAAACCCCTGAAATTAAGGGATTGTTTTAAAAAAATGTTCTAGTTCCTCACATTGTTATGCAATCTTTTTGTTTAACCCACTGAATTAAATCTGAAAGCCTGCACTTCAACTGCATTTGGGTTGTTTCATTTAAAATCCACGGTGGTGATGTACAGAACTAAAACTAGAGAATGGGTTTCCTGAAATAATGCAGAGTGAATACTGACAGCTGAAAGGTTTGAGTTAGATTTTTATAATTGCTCAATCTTGTACAGCAGTGTGTACACTGAATATGCTGACTCATTCACATGAAAGCCAAACTGCAGAACTGTTGAAAACTGAAGTTCACACAGAAGTTTCAAAGTAGCCAAACGTCTTTACAATGTACACTAGAAAAAGCTAATGACAAAAGAAAATTTTGAATCATCAAATAAATCGGAATGAATATTGAAAGCTGATATTCTTTAAATCACTTGAAGAGTTGTCTTATGTGTTTTAAACATCTAAACCCAAGAATCTTAAAATCTTGAAAGAAAAAGCAGAATATCTGCATGTCTACTCTAATCTGCTGTGTGTGCAGATCAATGACTTCTTCTCAAACAGGAAGTCAGTAAAATAAAGTCGAATGGACGGCAGCATCTTGTCAGAGGACAGTGTGACAAACACTTTAATCGAGGGTTCGTCAGCATCTTCTTAGCAGAGGTGGTGACATGCCACATTCTGCTGTTGTTGCTTCCTTTCAAACAGGAAGTCAGTGACCCACCTGAAAGTGGAGCTAAAGTTCACAAAAAGTAGCCTGTCATAAGATCCTGCAGAGTCCAGATTCTCTTTCACAAAAGGGCTTATTCAAATCTTTGGAAAGTCATCAACTGACACTAAATAACCTGCTGAGTGTGTGTGTGTGTGTGTGTGTGTGTGCCTCTCTGCAGGTAAAATAGTTGTTAATCTTAAACTGTTTTGTGAGTTTTATTTTCAGACCAGGTCCATGTTAGCGGGGAGATACAGACAGACATTATATTAGGTTAGATGAGTTGAAATGTGGGAGAATCCACTACAGACAGGCAAATGGTTTCAGCTCTAATATCCAGCCAGAAAAGATGATTCAAAAAGTCATCTACTGACCCCAACTTCCCAGATTTGAACCACCTATCTGCTGAAGACAAATCCACCAATAAAAAATAAGCCTGGAGTTAACTGGCCAATCAGAATGCTTTATCCAGTTACTACTGCCATACTGTTACTCTGTGGCAAATTCCTGTCAGATTTCTCTCGGTGCACTGGTTGAAAAACTGCTTCTAAATCCAAAAGCGTAATGCCTAAAAATATAATAATAATTTTTTAAAACTAAAAAAAAAAATACAGAAGATGGAATGATAATAATCATAATAAAGATTAGGCTAACAACAATACTGTGAATGGTTATCTGCATTCACACTTGCACAAAGATTATGCAGATGATATCACTGATATCAAGATGATATCAATTTATTGATAAATGAATGTCAAAAGTTTTATGTTTTTAGTTCACTTTAGCTTCAGTTTCCAGATTTTATGTTTTGAAAATGTGTAATTTTAGTTTAGTTTACATTTTTGTGTTAGCCGTTTGTTTTTATATTCTAAGTGGTATCTCAAAAAAAGCCTAATATGTTTTAAGAACTACTGTACAGACAAACCACTTCATGTCATGTAAACATCCCAGACTCGACATGCACCAATTCCTCCTGATAGCTGTTGTGTTAACATTTCCTGTTTATTTTATTTGGCTTAAGTTAGATGCTCAAAATATTGTTTCAGTTAGTTTTCGAAACACAATATGTAAAATGCATCACCTGCAGTGGCCATAACATAACATGTGATAACTAGAAGTTTTTTTCAAACTGGTTACTGACCTGTGGGTTACAGCCAGGCCAATGTCTCTTCTTATTGTATGGGGGGAACTTCTCTGCATGGCTAGATCTGTGAAGAATATTAGAAACCAGCATATCAAAAGAAGAGATTTTGTCAAATTGATACAGAGAAGGGCCAAAAGTCTATGTGAACAGAAATCCACTCCGGTAGCTTTTATAGAAACTCACTGTCCAGTAAGATGGGGGCGACGGGCATCATGTATGGAGCTGAGGCTGGGACAGGGCCAGGTGTTTGGGCAGACAGCAGAGGTGATCTTAGACCTGAATCTTCAGAACTGATCCCAGAGCCGTTGATCTGAATAGCAGCCAACACTTTCTTCTTCTTACAGGCCCTGCAAAGACACCGACAAATTTGTAAATTCTACAGTGAAACCTCCTTACACTATAAATGTGATTCATGAATTACACTATCACTATAAGGATAGACAAAATGATTTTTAAATTAGTTTTCACAATTGTGGAGATAAGAAATTGATTCAGGAAAGTACATAGAAATCTTCCTGTCAAAGTAGAGCTGAAAATGTATGACTGCAGAATTCCTTTTAAAACCTACTTGCGTGTCCCAGGATCCTCGTTGCGGTTGGTCGGCTGTGAGTCATGACTCTTGTTTTTTGTCAGTGCAATATTGGGAAGCAGTTGCAACAGTTTGCGAGAGGGTGGTGGTGGTGTGTGGGAGGACTTGAACGTGTGGGTCTTTGAGACCTGTGTTAGCGAAGGGGTGCTTGATTCCAAAGAGAACGGATCACTCATGTTCTCAGCTGGTACAGTTGGTCTCTGGTCATCTGAACAGGGTACCACTGATATAGAGATGGAGCGGCCATGATTGCTGTTGGGTTTTAATGAGGTAAAAGGGCTACCAGAGCTTAAAGAGGGTCTAATAGGAGAAAAGGGACTGCTGTCCTGTTGTGACTCAGAACTGCAGGAGCCTGAGTTATGCCTCAGATCACCTCCTAGAATTAAAGACAGTTTGGATCATTACTTGTGAAATACAATCAGTCTGATCAAACTTTTAACACCTCTGTAGGAGCTGAAAATTAGACTGTATTATTTAGTGCCAATCCTCATTTCTTTATATTTTGCTTCCAAGGAATAACACTTTTTTCTGTATTTTTTTAAAGTGGTCATCAGCAATAGTCCTTTCAGATTTCTGTCTAAAGTTTTTCTTTTGACAGTGGCTGTTTCTTCACTCATTGTCAGTTCACTCCCTGTACCTGACCATTTTCCAAGAAGCATTTGTTTTGTTTGTTCAGCAACCTGAGACTGGCCTGTGAATTACTGAATGGATAAAACAGTTTTTTGTCCAAACATAACAGGCAACCTAGCAAAAAACTTTTTAAAAATTTGAATCTTTTTAATTTTAATGTAATATAATGTAATCTTTCATTCACACATCTTTAGCATGTCACAAAAACACATAATTTGTTCCATTTTCTTTGAGCTTAATCTATGAAAAAATCCAGTTACAAAAAATTTGACACATATAAAATAGTATTTTTGCACCAGCAAGTCCCTAAGAGTCTTATATACTGTACTTCCATGTATGCACACATTTCAATAAATTGTTTCCCAATTTCCTTGCAAAAATATGAAGATTAGAGGAGAGACTCCTTACTTTTGAACAGTGCTGCATTTTAGTAATAAAACAATTAGTACAACACAAATGACAAGAAGAAATCCAAACAAAACTAGAGACAATGGGTACATTCAAATACTTAATTTTGCTAAAGAAGGCTCTAAGCAGAGTGAAGTGATCCTGAAGTCTCTATGCAGCAACCATAACATAAGCTGTTCAAAGGCTCCAAATCCTTAGGAAAAGAACTTCAATGCTTCATTACCTCCTTAAAAGAGGACACGTCAGCTGTCCTTTATGTGACGGCATCCTTCACAATATTACCCCACAATTCATAGCTGCGCACAATCTAACCATTCATGAAAAAAGTCAACATATGCTAGATTACATCTACCAGGCCACTGACAAAATTCATGGAAATGGAAATATATTAATTTTCTTCAGTGGAATTTAATAAGTGGGGTTGTTTTTTCAGCATCTAAAACAATGTAGTAGCCACCTCAGATGATTAAAGTATGAATTGTAGCACTGCTATTAAAAAAATTCTTGTATATACCCCTCCCGAAATATCCTCTGATGAATTATTCTACAAATGACTCATGAAAAACAAAACATAGAAGGGGAGGTTCTTTGGTCACCTGTTTCATTAACACTCTTTAGACAGGAGAGAGCAGTAGTGAGGCGAGAGCGATCCTCTGAGTTGGAGCTTAGGCGTCTCATCATGTCCTGCAGCTCAGAGCTGGACATCTGCAGCAAGCTGTCCACCGAGAGCTTCCCTGCTGCAGCCTGCATGACACAAGGATGACATATATCACCGACAGCTTAAGTTATCTACTGTTCACTCGCTTTTATTTATATGCCAGATTTTACCCAAAGTGTATTCCCGTTGACTTAAAATCCAAGTATACCAAAATATAAGCAATACTGCAACCAGCAAAAATGTGTAAACTAGAAAACGAGAGAAACAAAGAAAAAATGATAACCAAAAAACAAGAAAACCAAAAGCAGCTAAACAAGAAATATATATTTTTAAAATTCAATTAACTTGTATTTTGTGGACTTAGAGACATTCATCCCTCTGATCATCCTGTGGGCAGCGGTTCAGGAGTACCAGGTGACTAACGTGTTATTATGGGCCATTTAGTCACTGCAGTAAGTCGGACTCATTCCAGTGAGACCTGGACTCTGTCAAAACTGCCCTTTCTAAATGCTATCCATAACTTTTATGAAAAGAATTTGTGGGCCAAGGTCTATGAGAAAGCCCAGTAGCCTAGGGTTTCTGATTTGGTAGCCTCAGGATCATGTTCCTGGTCTTCACAGATGTTGTTGGCCTCACCAATGAGTGACCCCCAGCTTGCACTAGGGTGGTTTGCAGCTGAAGTGGCTGGGATGAGAATCTACACCTCCAAATCTAAGGTGTAGATTCTCAGCAAGGAAATGGTGGAATGCTCTCTCTGGGCCAGAGATGAATTGTTGGCCTGAGGGAAGGAGTTCGAGTATCTCAGGGTCTAGTTCACAAGTGAGGGGAGAGTGGCGCAGAAGACTGACAGACAGACTGGCACAGCATCTGCAGTACTGCAGATGTTGCACTGGCCTGCTGTGGTAAAGAGGGAGCTGAGCATGAAAGCAAAGCTGTCAACTAACTGGGTGATCCATGTTCCTACAATCACAATGAACAATGAATAAATGAATGTGCTTCTCCCAAAGCGTGGCTACATCGGCTGAGGGGCTTGATCATTCAGGAGGGGCTTAGCGTACGCATGGAAATTGAGAACCAGTTCTTGTAGAGAACCAGTTCTTGTAGAGAACCAGTTCTTGTAGAGAACCAGTTCTTGTAGAGAACCAGTTCCCAGTAGTTCAATTCCTTGGAATTGTTAGTCTGCTTGCCTATCGATTCTGCTTATTGGTTTCACTTGTACGTATGCTACAATCAGCTAATTTCAGTTTGTATGCGGAAAGAGGCAAATAGTGGTGCAATCTAAAGTGTGGATATGAACATTACTTTTATTTTTATTGCAAAAAAGGACACGAGAACAATGATAAACTGCAAACTGCAACCAAGACAGGAACAATGCCATTTTGCTGCTAACACAACTTCAGCTCTTTGCAAGCATCTGTCTGCATGACTGCAAACATTTTCTTCCTCACCACAGTGATTCTACTTTAGAGTCACTGTGGCGATCACAGTACCTTCAGCTACTGCTCATTTCTGGCCTTTTCTGTATTCAGTTTTATATTTAATGATGAAAAAGCATGTTCCATTTAGTTGAGATCAGGCAACTGACTTGGTATTTGAACAATAATTCATTTCTAAGGAAGAAAGCAACTGGAGGCTTCTAAGAGGCTTCTTCAGTTCCGAAATGAAGAAGCCTCTTGGATGACAGGTGAAATATAAAGGACTTCATTCAGCTTCTTTCCAAGCATCTTAGACTACTACAGTCCCGATCAAAAGTTTATCACTGCTATCACTGCTGAATATTTAAGAATAAAGATCCAACCATGCAAAATATGATTTTTTTTCTTCCTATTTTTCAAGTGGTCTTAAACTTTTGACCAGACTGTATAACCTGATGACTTACACAGATAAAGACCTCATTTCATTACGTTGTTAAACTCTTAGGTTAGCTTTGCGGTATGCTTTCAGCCATTATCCTTTTACACTAAACAGTGCTATCTGTCCACTTTTGCTGAATTTGGCTAAATCTGGATGGATAGACAGACGGACGACAGATGCAGCCTGAACTAAACTGAAAAAGCTAATTGGATGACATGTGAAGAGGCTTCTTCAGTTCTGACGTCAAGCATCTGGCTAAATCTGGGCGGACAAACGGAAAAACCAAAAAATTTATTTTTGAGCGCAGGAATTTATAATTATATACAACAGTGATTAAAAAAAAAAAAGATTTCTTCTGGATCACTCCACAGTTCCCTGTACTCCAACTCCTGTCAGCCTTAAGACACCCAACCGCTGCAGCGCCATCAGAGAACTTCTGCAGATGGCATGTTTCACTGTTGTACTGGAAATCTGAGGAGTACAAGGTAAACCAGGAATGGAGTCCCCTATTGTGCCACAGTATTACTGACCACCACATCAGACAGCGTGCCCCCCACCCCTTCTCATTCAGCAGAATGAAGCGAGGGTATTATAAATCAAAAAACATGACTCTCACAATGCCACCAGTACCATCTAGGTGACAGTGAGCACACTGCAACAGGTAGGTAACAGCATCATCCACTGGAAAGAAAACTGAACAGGTTCACCTGCAAGCTAAGACGGGCAAGAACCAGTCTCTTTAGCACCTTCATGACATGACATCAAGGCAACTGGTTTGAAGTTATTAAGATCAGAAGGACTGGCTTAATTTAATACTGGTACTAAACATGATGTCTTTCATAGCACTGGTACTTTTTCGTGCAGCAGACTCAGGTTGAAGAGATCCTGCGGGATGTCAGACAGATGGAACGGACGATTTACATTTTCTTTACCTCACTTTCACTCTCGCTCCAGCCCAGCACCCGTGACGTCTCTAAACACACAGAGCCACTCTCCTCAGCGTGACCCCCCCCACCATGAAAAACGTAAGAAAGACTGTGAGACCGTAGAAAAAAGGGTGGGGCAAGAGCATGTGACATTATACAAGTGACTGTCGGTGATCACATTGCGACAAGCATGCAAACAAAGAACTATTAGTTTGTAATGGATCCGAGTCTAGTCGTGTCAATCCTTGGCGAGTCAACTGGACAAGGGGTTTTTGATTGCTGAGGAAGTGTTGAGATTGGTGCTGTGTGAGGACGGGCAAGAGGGACTCCAGTACTGAACTTGTTGAAAAACAGATTCAGCTCATTGGCTCTAACCAGGCTACTCCCCTGCTGTTGTATGTCTTTGATTGAGTCTAGTGATAAGATGCATCAATCTCCACACCGCTTTGATGTTATTCAGCTGGAGTTTGGTCTCCAGCTTCTCTCGGTATATATCTTTAAACCTGATCAGTCCCACCATGGTATGTCCTTCTGAACTTGCAGCGGCTTTTTATCCATCCTGCATGTTTGCATACAGAAGGTCCAGAGTTTTATTGTCTCTGCCAACAGGTAGAGTGCAGTCCAGACTGATACGGGTAAAATCACCACTAATGGTGATGAAAGCCTCTGGATGTTTGCACCGTAGGTCAGCGACAGTCACTTGTATAATGTCACATGCTGCTGCCCCTGCTGATGTAGTCAAAGACAATTACAGTGGTAAAGAATATGGGCAAATACTCTCAGTTAAAGTTCAATGTCTAGCGAGCAGAGACATTCCTTCACAGTAACATGTCCTGGATCTTTCATCAACTAACCCTGCAATCCCTCCACCTTTCTTCTTACTATTCAGCTTGGCGTCTCTGTCGCGTGAAAAGTGAAAAAGCACTATGGTCCAGGTGCAGCCATGTCTCTGTGAAGAATAATATACTGCACTCCCAATACTCCCTTTGATGTCTTAACAGCCTACCGTCTTATTAGCCAGAGACCTCACTTTTCCCATAGTGACCGATGGAATGGACGATTTATATTTTCTTCACCTCACTTTCAGCCTCTCTCCAGCCCGGCACCTGCGACGTCTCCTCTGATGTTCTTGCGGTATGACCAAGCTGGCTTTAGTCAACAGCGGTGTTTTGGAGATCACTAAAATGTGTATGTAAACACACAGAGCCACTCCGCTCAGTGTGACCCCCCCCCCCATGAAAAATGTAAGAAAGACTGCGAGACCATAAAAACAAGGAAGAAAAGACTAAGGTCCATGGTTTATAAAAAACTAAACTAAACTAAACTAAACTGAAAAAACTATGGGAGGCACTGCAACAGATTGCCACTCTCACAGTGAATGAAAAAATGAGGCCATTTATCGGACTGAACCTCTGAAAATAGGGCTATATATAAAAAAATGTCTGTAATTTTATAACAGTTCATGCAAAATTTTAGTAAAATCCCTCAAACTAAGCCTGCAGTTTAATCATATTGATTGTTTTCAATTTACAGTCTACTGTGGTGAAGTACGAAGGCAAAAATTATGTCTTTGTCCCACACATTACAAAGGGCACTGTAGCTACAATATTATCAGACATTCCCCGGAATACAGAGTGAAAAACAAATTTAGGGAGAGGCAGAGGCATTTCCTTTGAGATAACAATGAGCCTGCACATTAGAGGATGAAATTAAGATATGAGGAGGCAATGTGATATCACAGGGATGTTCATTACAGTCAAACAGAATGGTTTTTTTAAATCATACATATCACAAAGGCCACCAAAAGTAAACTTCAAAATGAAAAGTGGTAGGAAGGGATCTTTCAGCCAGTTGTGATGTAGTCTACTTTGTTCTCATCATGGTCCAAAAGGAGACAAAACTTATTTCACATCTAGAAATCTAGAAATAGTTTACCTTCTAGAGCAGGGGTGTCAAACGTGTGGTGTGGAGATATATATATTTATGTGAAAAGGTGAATTCAGCCTTTCACCACCACTTACATTTTTTTATTGCAGACTGAAATTTGAGGCAATATTTGCATATTACCATCCATCAAAATTAATCAAAAGTTGTCCTGTAAAATCCCATATTTGAGCAGACTCTAATAAAAACCTTCACATTTCAAAAGACAACTATTAATGCATAGTTATAGGTCACAAAAATCCAGAAGAAAACACGTAGAACATATTTTAATATAAAATCCTTAGTCACAAAAATTAAGAAAATTATATTATATTGTCATTCTACTTTCATGTTGAATTTAACAAATATAACAAGCTATATATTTTTTGTTTTACTGATAAAACAAAATATCAGTAAATAACTGTTCTGGATTTTCCAGATGGTGCTCTCGTTTTAACTAGGAAAATATTAAATATGTACATATTTTTCATTTTAGAGAGGTGTTGTCCTGGGGGAGTGAGGTACAGTTTTAAGCATACTATGGGGGATTAAAAATTCAAGCAGCAACGTAAAAAACCCCATACATAATAATTAATATAGCAAAATAATTAAACAATTAAAAGTGATGAAAAAGGGATAATTTTACATCAGTACACTTGCCAAGCAAAGCTGCTGTGTCTACGTGACACATTTGGAGTCTCATACAAGATGCTAACCCTTAACGCTTAATCCTAACACCTAACCCAACCCTAATGCCTAAAACCACGACC
>NW_005187671.1:30940-37420 GCF_000239375.1 Pundamilia nyererei | reverse complement strand
TAACTCAGCATCCGCTTCAAGCAACCGCTGTGAGTGTGTGTGTGTGTGTGTGAATAACAATTTTCTTGCATTCATTTAGACAGTCAGCTTACTGATTGCTGGCTGTATATAACTGTATGTGTATATTAAAAAAAATTCCTGAAAGTGTTGCACAATTTGCACATTGTTTTGCAGACTACTGAATCTCTGCTCATCTCCACTTCTGAGAAACTGTGATTCTCTTTTTATAAACCACCTGTTTCTTTTAGTAATACTTACTTTTCCACTCTTTTGTTGCTCCTAGCTTTGAATAAAATACATACACACTTGTGCACCCTGTATGGTTTAAAGTAAAACACAATAACTCTAACAATCTTTGTGAAGCACAAATAAACACATACACACAATATCTATGTGTACGGCAACTAATTCAGTTGCACAGGTTGAGTCAGGTTTCCAAATTCATGGCATGTGTCTGAAACAGGCATATCCGAAAACGTTAGAGCACTTATGCAAATATGTGATGTCTTGATGAATCGAGCAGGTATTAGAAGTTTACACAGCACCATTCTCGCATGAAAATATCTTAAAAGTTTATTTTGTGACCCAGACAGAGTAATGTTTCAAACTCCGCCACTCTGTGTTCCTCCGCCACTGCCTCGTTTGAGTTTTGGACGAAATGGATTCTGGGATATTGCATTTCTTCATTTCGAGCTAATTGGAGACCAGAACAGCCAATCAGATTTTTTTGCATCCAAGTCTGTGATTGGCTGGTTTTGTGGCACAACTATAACAGTGCAGAGAAAGAGTTGAGCGTGCACGGGCAGAAATGTTGAGAGCACGAGCAACACATTGCGAGCGAGCGCAAATGCAAAAACTGAGCGAGAGGGGCTGCTATTGTGTGTGTGTGGATAATAGCAAACACTGAAATAAATTTTTTGCACGCAGCAATGAATTTTGTTCACTCAAATTCAGCTTTTCTTCGCTCAAAATAAATTTCTCCTCAAAATGCAACACTTACACCTGCAAACTTTCTTTTACGTGCACTCAGAATAGTGGCACAAAAATAACGCCATAGCAGCACAAGAGTCCACATCTGGGTACTCTACAAGATTATTCCAAACAGCTGGAATACCTGGGGAGTAGATACACTGGAGAGGAGGAGAGGTGTGACGCCATGTTCCAGATAACTTGGATATTGAAACTTAGGAGTGATGTCACTCCTGAGTTAGCGTGTTCCCGAAAAAGCTCGGAAAAACAGGTTTGTTTTGGTTCTTAGGAAGGTAGAGTCATTCAAATATCACTAACAATATAGTATAATGCTTTTTTGTTTCATTTAACTCTGGGTTGGCTGGGGTTGTTCTGACATTCTGAGTAGGAAAATTGAGTCGAAAACTTGGAAATTCCAACTTTCAACTTCTTCAGGAACACACCGTGAGTCCATAGCAAGTATGGAAGAAAGAAGCACCCAACTTAAAATATAACCATTAATCATTCTGTTTCTTTTTAAATCCACATTGCAGGGTCAGCAGTCTAAACACCTGGACAGCTCTTACAGCTCTTTTGATTCAATTAAATTAAATTAAATTCTACTTCATTTATATAGCACCAAATCACAACAACCGTCGCCTCAATGCGCTTGGAGGCACACTAAGCCAGCCAAGAGATATAATCTCTCCAGCTCATCTTGAGTCTACTCCCAAGCCTCCTTCCAGTTGGACAAAATGACTCACTGCCAGAAATCATTCTGGCCAGATGCCCAAACCACCTCAACTGTCTGCGTTTAGTGTGGAGAAGTGCTCTATTCTGACTCCCTCCTGAATGACCAAGCTTCAGCCAGTTTCTAAACAAGAGTCTAAACATAGATTGATCGGTCAATTGACAGCATCAATTTCACAAAATATAAAATGCACCACACAGGTCCATCACTGGTGATGTTACAGCATTCTGTTTGTCAATCTTAAACTCCACTCTCCCCTTACTCATGAAAACTCCTCCACTTAAGGTAGCACCCCTTCACAAACCAGAATGTGCACTCCACCCTTTTGCAGCTGGGAACTATGGCCTTAGACTTGGTGGTGCTTGATGAAGCAGACAGTCTTAGGACAAGATACTAAGACTACCAAACCTCACACTTTCTAAAAACGGGGCTGTACCTAGATATTCTATTATGAAGAGAATTGGTGAAAGGGCAACCCCAGTCCAACACCCAACAGGAATGTCTGACTTAGCCCATACTTCCAATCTGAACTCTGACAAAACTTTTTAAAGCTCAGTATTCAATGTTATCACCAAAACTTAGGTTCAGAATAGATGTGTCATTTACAAAGGATGAAGCGCCATACTCACATCTGTTGTTTATGTAAAGCATGTTGCTTAAGCCATTGTACTGCATTTCTGCAATATTACCATCTTTTCCAAACCTTAACCAGAACTCCCAGAGGCTAATCAGAAAACATTTAAACAATGATGCTGCTGCTAAAAACGAACAGAGTTTTACTTTGATGTTTTGGTGTAAAAAACCTGATGTTAGTGCAGTTAGTTGGTGCAGTATTACACTGTTCCAGAGCCTTGGCACCACAGACTGAGAGGCTCTAACATCCCTAGACTTCAGCCTTGTACAGGGGGAACTAATAGATATTAAGCTTGTCAGCGAAGACAGCGAGCAGTAGTCTATTTCACAAGAAGTTGGAATAAATAATCCTGATGTGATGATGTCATTTTGCATCACGAGCCACTTACAGTCCAATTTGATCTTAAGAGGCCTGGACCAGTGAATTTCCCTTCACTGAGATTGATTTTACATGTGATTCAAAGTCCAGAGAGAAATCAAATGTTACACCAGATTATGAACACTGGTCTTCACAAATAAGCAAAAGGAAGCAATCATTTCTAATTCTTGAATACATATCACGAGGAGTTATAATAATAGCGTCAGTCTTGTTAGAGTTTCAAACAAGGCAAACATTCAGCTACTCTGGTCTATCCAGCTGGTGAGACTTCAAAGACTGAATGATGCTGACTAAAGGAAGGGTGTAAAAGGAAAATTACAAAGGACCCAGAATTGAACCTCGTGGAACCCCTTTGGTTAGAGAAGCAGTGCAAGCTGAACTTGGAGAACTTGCTCGCCCTAACAGAGAATATCCTTCCAAATAAGTAGTAGGAAAACCAGTCTAGTCATGATATAGCGATACTAGCCAAAACCTTGAGGCTGTTTGTGGTCAACAAGATGCATGTCCCATCATCAGCAAAGACTTTATTGTTTAAAACTGTTGCGAGCTCCTCTTTTAATAAACAACACATTACACCTCCCTGAAATTATCCCAACACAGCCACTGGCCTTCAAAGTATTACTGTAATGGTCAAAATAAGTATGCAGTGAAAGAACAACCTATATATTAAATGTTATTTGTGTCCAAAAATATGGAAAAAGTTAAAAAGACTGGCGAGACAAGACAACATTTCACACTTCGCAAAACTGATGCATACCGATACCTGGGTACTGCCTGGGCATGCCTAAGCTGACTATGTTTAGGTGATGAAACCCACCCTCCAAAACAGAAAAAAGAAAAAAAAAGAAAGAGGTAGAAACACTAACAGAGAGACACTGCAGTTAAAACTTTTCCTTTAACCTTTGATATCCAAATGACACTAATTACTGCTTACTGCCTTTTCGGACATACTTAGTCACACAGAAGTACATTTCTGAAGAAAAGCCAGAACACCAAGACTGAATGACAGAGTCGGTACTGACAGGCATGTGGGTATTCATAGTATGTCAAAGGCAAACACAAATCTGTATTGATACCCACCACTGCCAATAACGACACACACACACACACACAACTGTCCAGAGTACACACGCACATTAAAACTGAGAACACGCAATGTGACTATCTGAAACAGCAACAATAAGGAAATGAAGGAAACACTTTTCCTAAGATCTGTATCACAATACATACGCTGAAAACCAGCAGACAGAAACAGCAGAGCTTTGATTAAGTACATTACCATGAGGTTGACAGTATCTTTTAAACATTTGAGCCCCTGCTCTCATAATCCAGGCACTGTACCAGAATAATCCGTAAGCGCAACAGGCTGCTGGGAAACACACAGAGAGCCAACAAATCTTCCCACAGCTGTTATCACACTCCCTCTTTTTCTCCTCCCTCCTTCTAGCACTACCCTCCCCCTCTTTCTTTCTCACTCTCGCTCAACAAGGTTTTTCACACGTCTCCTGACTTGCAAACACAGTACATAAATGATCATTCACTCCCCATGCATACGGTTTCATTTTCATTTTTACTTTTATGCGCTACCCTTAGATTAACATTTGTAATACTGTAATAACTGACAGCAAGTGCTTTATCATTATTATCATTCTTATAGTTATTTTTGTTATATTATTTAATCTACACTGAAATGCACGCTAGACTTACATTCAAAGCAGAGCCCTGATTTTAAGAACCTTTTTTCTGGTAACACTCCATTCAAATGGTTATCTATTTGATAAGCTTTAAAGCATTTGTTATAGTTACATTTCCGAAAGCTACTCTTTTTGAGTGTACCGTATGTGTCTAATCAGTGCTAAACCCCACCCTGCCTCAGAAGAAATCCTCCAAATGAATAAGATGTGCATTAGCGCTGTATGGTAATGCTAACTCTGGCTAACTAACTCCTGCTAAATGCAGTTACATGCAAAACACCTGCACTGAAAATGTTACTTAAACTTAATTTACACACATTTGAAGGAAGGTAATAGGAGTTAGGAGTGTGCCACATCATATCATCAGCTATAATACAATTTTTATGGTATAAAAATGTGATATCATGATATAGGCTGGCATAGAAACGCCATGCATTTACATTCCCTGCTCTGTGCAACAATGAGACAAGCTTGGACATGTATAAGAGAGTTGCAAGTGTGACACTGATTACTACTTCAACAACCTCCTACAAAGTACAGTACTTTGCAAGACAACTGCTCCCGCTGAAGGTGGAAACTGAAGGTGGAAACAACAAACTTGTTTTGCCAGTAGAAGATAAAATATTATCGCATACATATGGGCTAGATAGGAGAAGATGCTTGCAGCTGCTATTGTGACCCAAGCATGAACAAATGGCTCCACCATTGGCCCACTCACTGACTGCACTCGATATGATAGGAAGAACAAATAGTGGTTACATGATGGAAATACAGGACTTTAAGCAGCTAGTCAAAAAGTTTGACACAAGACACACTACGAAAGTTAGAAAACATTTTTCAGTTTTATTGTGTGACAATATTACGTCACATGGTATTAGTTATTGATTTATTCTGTGTCACTGGATATAATGGTGTCTCACTATTATTGCACTATAATGCTGCTGGGACCTTGTTTCTATATATTCATACTCCAAATTAGGAAAAGTGTTATCAATGGCAATCACTGGAAAAGAAAGGTGGAATATGCCCTTCAATTACTTATAAATGCTGTTGCTTTCAAGCAGTAAGCATCAATATAATTCAGCATTTATTTTTCTATATATATATTCACAAATATATAATATTATCGCAAATGTTCTTGAAATAAGTTACATTGCCAACACCTGATGACAAGCAAATCCTGTTTGTCATTAGTGTGGGCGATAAGTCAACATACAATACAATACAATACAAATGGAAAACAAGTAATATATAATTACTATAGATAATCCAGATAATCCATACATATAATGGACACCTGGGTGAAAATCAAATCTCAGGATGTACCACATTTCACGGATCACATTAACTTGGTGGACCGAGACATCAAATTCACCAGGGAGGATATGAAAAACGGCAGGTTAGCCTTCTTAGACTGTGAGAGTTCCATTAGTAATGGGGACATCTAAAACCTCATGTGTACCAGAAACTTACACATCAGTATTTAAGGTTTGACTCTCATCATCCACTGGAGCATAAACTGGGTGTCATCAGGACGCTACAACACAGAGTGAACACCATCCCCACAGACACAGCGGCCAGGGAAGCAGAAGAACATCACATCAAGAAGGGCAAAGGGAAAGACCATCTCTGAATCGAGGAGGGGGCCTAAGGGTACGACTTTCGCCATCGTACAATGCTGTGATTGCAGCCATTCCCCAACTTTCTGTGAATGGTACTCATGGCCATTGATCAGTGGGCTTTGATCAGTGGTTGTTGATCAACGGTCATGAGAAACGGCATAATTATGACACTTTTATTGTGTCAGCAGACTATTTGGGGTCATTGTCATGCCAGAAAAATGAGGCCTTTGCCAATCCAACACTTTCCAGATGGTATGGTATGGTGGATCAAAATCTGACAGAAGTTTACTGTTTTCATAATTCCATCAATTACGAATACAGTTTCAAACCATGACAGTTTTTACTTATGGCTGTAGACACTCCTCTCTATACACATAAGATAAGAGATAAGATAGAACTTTATTAATCCCTCGGGTGGGTTCCTCTGGGAAATTCGACTTCCAAAAAAAGCAC
>NW_005187671.1:29663-30752 GCF_000239375.1 Pundamilia nyererei | reverse complement strand
TTGACTATTTACAAAAAGTATTGCACAAGGTATTGTACAGTGAGGTGAAGAGGCACTACAGCTTAGTTGATAATAACTTGATTCATCACTTCATAAGACCTGTTTTCTTGTACGCTCAAGTAATTTGAAGTGATAATAATTTACTTTTGCTTTGATGTAGAAGGTTCCTGAAAACAGATAAAATCTTTAATTTAATTTACAAGAATAAAAAGTACAATAATTAAATATAAATTAGAGCACAACAGGTAGTTAAATGCTTACAGCACTGAAAGCCTTTCCAGTTATTCAATTAATAAAACAGATGTGTTTTAGTTTAAAGTGAGAATGTAAGTACACCATAAAATAAAAAAATGCTATGTACTGAATTATTAAAGCTGAGGTTCACTTCCATAGTTTATCAGGTAAAGGAGCCTTATTTTTTCCAATTACTGAATACAACAGAAAAGCTTTAAGTTGTCAGCTTACTAAGTTCTGCCTCCTCATGCATTTTACTAAATTGGCATAGTCCTGTAAGTGTTGTAGGAACATGCCTGATTCCAGCTATACCCCTTGGGGCAGTGCTTATCTCTTACACAGTAATAAATGACAGGAATGCACATGCAAAATGCAAACCCAGAGACAAACACGCACACAAATATGGGTGGGTGTGTTATAAATCTTTTCATTAACAGTTTGTTCACATATAGATCAAAGAGCACGCTGCAAATGACAAGTCTAGTGTCCTTGGACCTCTCCCTTTCTAAAAGGTAATAAAAATATAGAAATAAATAAAATAATATAATATAATAATTAAAAACCTGTAGCAGCTGGATAGCGTAGTGGTTAGACTACACTCCTTTGGAGCAGAGGATCAGAGGACAGCTGGATACTGGAATGCCTAGAATTTTACAAGATCAACAGGACCATAAGAGCCTTCATCAGGAACTCAATGGGGATGTGGCGTACAACACTAGAGGCCAACTCCAAGCCCATAGCACAAGTCACAAGTCAAGTGCGGGATCTGCATAGGCCTGAACCCCCTCAGTGAGATCATTAACAAGACTGGCTACGGATACCGACTACGGAACGGAGCAGTTGTCAGCCACCTCC
>NW_005187671.1:17990-29081 GCF_000239375.1 Pundamilia nyererei | reverse complement strand
CCCGAGACTACAAGACCAGACTGACCAACCTGTGCACTGCCTGGATCGACTAGAAGAAAGCCCACATATGGATCCTGGAATGCCTAGAACTATGCAAGATCAACAGGACCATAAGAGCCGTCATCAGGAACCCAATGGGGATGTGGCGAACAACACTAGAGCCAAACTTCAAGCCAAGTGGCAGAAGTCACTGTCAAGGCAGGATCTACCAAGGAGATGCTCTATGCTACGGAATGAAGCAGTCGTCAACCAACTCTTCCACAAGAATGTCATCAAACTGTCTGCCAGGAGTGAACGAGACATCAATTCACCAGTGATAGATGGCCATGGTGATAGATGTAGATATACTGAGTGATACCAACACAGGGCATACATGTAGCCAAGTGGCTGGCATAATATACAAGAACATCTGTGACCAGTATGGCCTGTAAGTACCAAGGAATCCTTAGCCTCCTGTGAAGACATTTCATTTCTGGAAGAAATGGAAGAAAACGTATGTATGTATATATACATATGGGATGGGCAACTCTCCCCCTTATTTAGAAATGTGTAAGAAAATATGGATTAATTTTTTATCCATTTATTTCTCACCTTCACTATCTCTACTCCATGCAAGTTCACTTTTCCACCCTCCTTCTCATTCACACACATATATTCTGTCTTGCTTCTATCAACTTTCATTCATTTTTGCTCAGTCTTTCCATTTCTACATTCATCAGTTCCTCAAAGTATTACTGCTATCTTTTCGATAGAGGTACTCCCACTCTTTCATTTGTAGCACATTTCCATTTTCATTTCCTTAATAGCTCAATCTTTCTGCCTAGCCAATTGATACAAGTCCCCTTCTCATTCCTTAGTATCCAGTCTCACATTCACTACAAGCCTTTCTCTTCGCCATCTCTCTTTGCTGTATGCCTGGCAATCCAGCACTCCTGTCTACTTTCTTTAACTCCCTGACTATTCTTTGCTAACCCCTTCGTTTGAATACTTTCCTTCACTTCCTTATTCCGCAACTTCCACAAAAAGTCTCCTTCTCCTTTTTCTCTGTGTGGAGGATGCACCAAATACCAAAAATCAAATCACCTTTTCCAGTGAAACAATATGGTACTCTCTCTGAGCTTTTAATCTGAAAGATCTTAATCCAAAAGTATGCATTAAAGAAATGTTAAACCGCCTGTATACGCTGGCGTCTTGTCCTACCTCAGTGTGCTACATATGATTCCAGTTTGCTATGCAGCGCCTTCCATGCGGGCTGACTGTCAGCCTGATCGCCTCCTGCTATTAGCTCCTTAGCGCTTCCTTGTCCACCTGTCACTTCCTCCTCAAGCCAATGTCAGGGGGAAAAAACAAAACTGAGTCACCCTGAGGTTTGAACACTACCTTCACTGTTTGTGTGCACTTTTGTTTACAAAGTGCTTTCAACATGTGTATATCCTTGAATCACTGTGTGTGTGTTGGTATGTGGCTGTGGCTGTGGCTGGTTTGGGTGTGTATAAATAGCTCACTGGGGAGGGACAGAGGCTTACAAAGCAGCTGACTCAACACATTCTAGTTTGAGTGTGTGCTCATCACACAGAGCAGTATGGCTGGTGCTCTTGAAAACACTGCAAAACTCTGTCCAGCCAATGTACTACATACTTACTAACTATAAAACCTTACCATTCTGTTTAGACACCTGGAACAGTACATTAGAAAAATAAAACATATTCAGTATAATGACATCAAGCTAAACTGTGAATGACAGTTATACATCTGACTAAACTAAAATAGCAAAGAAATGTGAAATGTTAGGAAATACTTTTGTGTTTGTAGCATATCCAATAGCAAAGAAAAACCCACACATATCTCTGACATAGAATAACATCATGTTAGGAAATCTTGCTACCTTTAGGAGTCACCGCAATGTATCATTAGCCTCCATCTCACCCTATCCCAAGCATCTTTCTCTGTCACATCAACCCTTTGCATAGCCTCCTTCACTAAATCCATGAACCTTCTCTGTGGTCTTCCTATTTTCCTCTTGGTTGGTAGCTCCATATTCAACATCGTTGAGGGCATGAGTTGTTTTTTTATAGCATGTTTAATGACATATCAGAATCTCAGAGATTGACAGAATATACAAAGGGAGATGCAGCAAGATGACAGTTTGTTGAAAGACCTTTGGACAAAACTCTGCGAGTTCTTTGCTTCCATTTTGACTTTTTCTCATCCTATACCAGTGATGATCTGGAGGTTTTTTATGAGTGGTGACACTTATTGTTCAATGGAAATACTCTGTGCACCCTAAGCGAAGGTGCATGCAGAGCAGTGACGATGTCATTGTTGGCGTATGAAGAGATCAGTGCACTGGGGCCCTTACACCTATCTCCATCTCAGTTACACATATGTGTTGCCAGAAAACCACATCATCTGTAAAACACTGACATTCATTTCACTTATTGAAGACTAAACTTTGGACAGAAAGGCCCACAAAGAAACAGCAACTGAAGCCGCTGCAGTAAAAGCCTGGCAGCACATTAAAAACAGGAAACCCAACATCTGGTGATGTCCATGAAATCAAGACTTCAGGCGCCATTGCCAGCAAAGGGTTTTCAAACAAGTATTAGAAATAAACATTTTGTTTTCAGTTATTTAATTTGTCCAATTACTTTAGAGCCCCTGAAAGAAAGGGATTGTGTTAAAAATGCTTTAGTTCCTCACATTTTTATGCAAGCTTTTTGTTAAACCCACTGGATTAAAGCTGAAAGTCTGCACTTCAACTGCATCTGAGTTGTTTCATTTAAAATTGACAGTGGTGATGTACAGAACCAAAATTAGAAAAAAAAAGTTGTCTCTGTACAAATATTTATGGACCTGACTGTGTCTTTGGACTATGAGAGGAAGTACATAGAAGGGTAGAAATAAGTGCTTGTATGAATTGATGTAAATGAATGGGGCATGTTGTACAGAGCACTTTGCTATATATGAATATGTCCATTTACCACCTATGGTATCAATTTCAAAATCCTACGTTGCCTTGAACTAAGCCTGGAATGGCGCAGCTACATCTGCAGCCTGTCCACAGCATGGACACAAGCATTTCACTACATGTTGTACTGTGTATGTGACAAATAAAATTAGAATTTGATCTTTTAGTTAACTCTAGAACAAGATCATGGACAGAAATGAGCTTTCTCTGAAGGGTGAATGGGCTTTTCCTTAGCAATAAGGTGAGGAGTTCAGCCATTTGGGAGGCACTCAGAGTAGAGTCACTACTCCATATTCAAAAGAGCCAGTTGAGGTGGTCACCTCCAAAGTAAGGTGTACCAGCCAGGGTACATCCTAACGGGAGACGTGCAGGCTACACTCTGGACACGCTTGAGAGATTACATGCTTCGGCTGCTGACTTGTGACTCAATTTCAGATAAGCAGAAAAATATATATATAGCTGGATAATGTATTGTTATTTTAGATTTTAATTTTTATTAACGTGGCTGTCATGAATTTTCGAATAACATACACAACGTGCATGATTTCTAATGCACTGTACAATGCGCCACACTTTTTAGTCAGAATATATTAGTTATTAGTTATTGAAGTAACATGCTTTCATATCATAATTAACATCGGTTTAAGTGGCAAGTTTTTTGTTGTCTATTTGGAGTATAACCTGTTGCGTTCATAATGCACGACCCGAGGTGCCCCACATAACCGGCATGATTCATTATTGAAGAAAATGCCTTTTTTTGTTTTTGACATTATCTATGAAATAGTTTAAATTTAACTTAATATCTGACTGTTTCTTAGTTTGAGACTACTCAGCTTAATTTTTTTTCTCTAGTTTAGTCGACTTGGAAATTAGTCACCAGCCATTCCTAGTTTAAATCGACCTCTGCTTCGTTTTTCCCCTTGACGCACTCGGGTGTGGACCAAAACAACCACACCGAGACCCTTTGTAGGAGGTGGTCTAAGCTGTTCATTTATGGAATGAATGTGATCAGAACTGATCCAAACCAACTATCAGATACCCAAATTTGAGATAAAAAAAACATCCCGTTGCCACTTATGCTTTATATTCAATGTTTTTAGAGCACTCTGTAACTATATAATTAATTGCCCATCCTATTTAGAGCATCTTTTCAGTGGAATAAGTTGCCTTATGCAATTAGAGAATTGGCTTCTATTCATAATAAAAATCACCTAAAAGCCTATTTAGGCAGTTTTTAATTTATTTGTAAAAATTGTAGAGGGTAATGTCACTTGTAATGGAAATTGTGTATTTTGTTTGAGTGTTTTTTTAAATAATTTTTAATATTTACATGTTTACATTTTCAGAATTGTAAAACCTTATTGTGGATGTAAGAGCCAAATTATGTGGACATTTTTGCATCCAACTCATTGTGTAACATTTTATTTGGTGGTATTTGATGGTTTGGGCCCCAGGAAGACTAGCAACCACTGTTGTGGAAGCTAATGGGGTTCCTTATAAATAAACAAATAAACAAATGTGGCAAGGTACTATAAATGCGCAAAGGTCATATGCAATGTTCCCTCTAAGCTGCGCACATGCGCAATTGCGTACTGCTGGCACAGTCTCTGCGCACAGAAAATCTGCATTGCGCACAAAAAAAAATCTAATCTGAATTGCAATTAAAATTATTACTGTTTTGCAGTGTTAGTCAGTACGTGACTGGCGGCTCCCATATGGGATTAGAACGATGCCACCTTATCCCATAGTCCAGCCAATGATGTGATTCACATTCGTATATACGCAGCAAATCAACGTGGTTGACAGGTTATGACAGCGTCCTTATGTGCGACACCGGTGTTTTAGCTAGCAAAGCGGCGTGGCTGATGTGGAGTGAAGCCACGTTAATGACAACGTGTACAACCATTGGAGATGTGAGCAGGACAGACGGAACAATTGACGGAAAAAGTGTGGACTTTATACCAGTTTTTAAATTGTGTTGATAGGTCACGTAAAACCAGAGTTATGATAAAAATATTTGCAATGTTTGGTTTTTTCCTGAATACTATCGGTATTTATATTTACTGCGGGAAGAAACCGTAAAAACGGCGTTTTATAAGGAAAACGCTTGAAAGCACTCTCCGCTTGTGAGCAAAAACAAAACCAAAAAAACTCCACCCTTTCCTATTGGTGGAAAAATGTACCATGTTGACCAATCAAAAAATGATATGGCAACATGGCATTTAGATGTTTAGGAAGGGGGGAAGTTTTGGAGTGACGGCGGTGGTTTGAGATTTGCAACGTTTAGCGCAAATCTTGTGTAGTTAGTGTGTAGTGTAGTCCAAGGGTGTAGATTTGGTTTTGGCATTGGTGGGGACGGATGATTCAACCACCAAACCCTGCCCTGTTTCTTTTTGTTTTTCCCTTTTTGACTTTGCTTCTTGATAAAAAAAAAAAAAGGAGAAATATACTTGCCAACATATGCTATTCTATATGCTTTTAAACCATTTAAAATTAGAATTCATCTTTTTATATGTGAATTATATAATGTTAAATTACAAAATACATGCAGTCACACATGTGCACCACCAAGTCATCATTAGGGATGGGTACTGGTATCCGGTGCCATGATGGCACCGGTATCTGACATAAACGGTAGTAACCAGACCGAAAAGCAGCGCACATTTCGGTGCTTTATTTCGGTGCTTTTTTTCCCTGAGATGTCATACACTTTGGATTCCAGCCAATCATCTTACCTTTGCAAGCGTAGTAGGCGGGCCCAGGTACGTACATTCCTTTAGAGCAGAGCTACAGATTAAAAATGCCCAAGGCGAAGCGGTCAAAAGTCTGGCTGTACTTCACAGCAAAAGATGCAAACTCAGCAGCAACAAGTGCTTTAAGCTGATACTGTGATACTGTCAAAGGAGGTAACACCTCAAATCCGATGAAACACCTGGCGACGCATAGCGTTTTTTTTAAAAGCCGAGAAATGCACCGTATTTGATAGCTTGCTGCGAGACCTCACACCAAGCACATCTACTGCGGGTGTGGTGCCTGTTATCAGACCAGGAGTTAGCAACATCCCCCAAAAACCCAAAGAGGAGAGTCCTGGCCCCTAGCCCTGCCAGTGTAGCAGAAATGATGACGGATGACGATGGCAGCAGCAGCCGTTCTTCTCTGGGTCAGTAGCTTAATGTTGTTCGTGTGTAATTTACGTTGAGTAGGCTAACCACGTTATTACATTAATGCATGTAAGGTGAACTAGCAAACACCGTCGTAGTTACATGCGGATGTCTTCTTGTTTGATGGCAGATACTCCCTTCACCCTGGCAAAAAAAACTTAAATGACCAAAGAAAAAGTGGTAAACAGCTAAACATGAGAGGTTTTTGGACAAAGTTTGTGTTCTTCATTCTTTAAGCACCGGTACCGTTTCAAAAGTACCAGTTTGGTACTGGTATCGGATAAAACCTAAACGATACCCATCCCTAGTCATCATCCAATGTCACCTGTGATCTTGTATCACCATTCCTCTCTGAGCTTTGTGTTGGTTCTTCTGTCACCTGACAAATAGGACATACATGACAATAAGAATAAAATGTGTAGCTGCTTCAGTGTTTCTGTCAATTTGTGCAGATCTTGACTCATCAGTAATGTTTGTAGGGTGAGTGCATTTTTAACTACCTCATGATATTTTGTCTCAAAAATTAAGCCTATGAATATATCAGTACCATTAGGATGAAATCATTGTGTGACCAAAATTTTAACGTTAGACGTATAATTTCAACAGCCTCTGTAAACTAATATCCTGGCTTACTCGATGCTGCCGTTTTCTCTGACAGTTTCAATCAAAATTAGAAATGCTACTCTGAGACTGAGATAACTAATACTGCTGCCTGTTGTGCAGTTAGTTTCCAAAATACATTATTCATGGTTACATACAATTTTAGACTGATGTGGGCCAAAGCCTAGCATAGCCTGTAACGTTATTGTGACGGAAACATTTTATGAGTGAACTTGACTTTAAGTGACTTACAGGTTTCTTTGAAAAATACTTTCTTATATCCAGGTTCTTCCTTTTTGCTGTCATCCTCCTCTCCTCCTTGCAGGTCCTTGCAGCGCAGGCTTGCTGCTGCTAAAACTAAACAGAGCTCCCTGAAAGGCACAGCCAATCACATTGGCCATATTAGTCACATGAGGTAGGACTCCAGTAGAGAATGTAATTTAACTCTTTCTGCACCGCTGGGTGAATGAGACGTTGACAGATCTTTTTTTTTTCCTTTCTATCGGTTTTGCTTTTCTTTACTCAAAGAGACCAAATTATTGGTGGGGACAATTCAATAATAGCTGAATATTGGTGGGGACATGTCCCTTCCGTCCATGCCAAATCTACGCCCTTGGTGTAGTCAATAGTTTTGTTGTGTGTGTCAGAACAATGAGGCGACTGCTGAATGTTACAGCAGTTACAGGAGTGATACAGCTCCTGTTGTCAGGCCTGCAGGTATCAGGCTGTTGTTCTCCTTTATCTCATAGTGGACAGAAATTATTTTTTGGAGTGGCACAAATAATTTGTGTGGCATCAAATTTGATGCAGAACAGCTGATTGTTCTGTAAATAGTTTGAAATGTTTATTTAAAAAAACGTCTTGGCTGCATTTTTAGATAAACAGCTGCAAAAAACTTTTTTGCAAAACTCAGTTACTTTTTTGAAGAAGTAACTATATAATTAATTCCCCAACATTGGTCATTATATACTGTACTTTGCAGACAGAGAGTTACAGGACTCTCTCCCAGACCACAGACTCATACTCATAATACAAGTCAGAGCTTTATAAAAAAAAAAGAAAAAAAGTTTTGTTTTCAAAATTGGAGTTCAAGTTATTTTTACTTCCAATAGTGTTAACATACTACACAGGTCATGAACAAGATTTTTTAAATTTTCATTGTAAGTGGGCTAAAGCACTTAATTAAAAGTAGTCTAACATAAATGTAAATGCTGTAATTTGATTATTTTAATAAACCATGTAACTTGGATGGATTCGATGCTGGTGTGACCACAGTGCACACGTCTGCTGTCGCTCACAGTGGTCCAAGGGACGCTCAGGGAGTTTGTGTGTTTGCTCAGACACATGAAAAATTAGAGGGAACATTGGTCATATGGCCTAGCAGCTAGCTGTGAAATGAACATAAATTCTCTATGTTTTTCAATAGTGTTATTGGGTAATACCCCAATAACACATCGGTCTTTTGTGGCAGAGGGGTAAAAATATCAGTAGGCAGAACAAAATTCTGGAGTTTCCAGATGGTACTCTAATTAGTCTACAGCTGAGAAAAAGATTTTGTGAAATGTATGGATATTTTTCATTTGTGACACCCAAGTTGTAGGTATGGAAGTAGGGGTGGGTGATATATCAAATATACTCAATGTATCACAACCTTTTTGACGTACGCTGGTTAAAATGGTTTTATTGTAACCATCCACTATAAATTTCAATGACACTATTAAGCTGTCTGCAGGTAATTCACTATCAGTTTTTTTCCCCACATGCTGTGAATGCATCATTAATCCTCTCCCAACTGGAAATATTTCTACCTGGCATGCATGTTTATATACTACCAGATAGGGAAAAATATGTAGACAGCGGGAGTTTCAGGGAATGAGACTCGCTGTAATTTGGATTTCACAAAGAGGACGACAAACAAAATGTGGTCATTTGCAAAACATGCTGTAATACTACTGCCACTAAAGGTATAGGTACCACAAATTTATCCCAACAGCTGAAAAGTCATCCACTGTAAAATGAAGAATGTTTTAAAGTCCGCATATCAACCTCTCCCCACACACCAAAGAAAACATTAAATAATTCTAGTAATAGTTCTTTTGTTTCTGTAATTTGAGACATACTGTGACAGTACTGTCATTGTAAAAAACCTCTGTGTGCAACTGATGGTTAAAAAATGGTTAAAATGAAACATTTCAATTCATTCAGATTTTTCGTATTCAAAGTAGGAAAAAAATATTGAATTTTTGATTGAGTATACCAATCCATTTTAAGCACTATATGATTGAAAATAAATAATTATTTTAACATATCATAATATGTATCGTGTATCATGATATAGCCAAAAAATATTGTGATATTAGATTTTCCTCATATAGCCCAGCCCTATATGGAAGTTTAAAATAAAACAGCATATAAAAATATTTTATATATTTTATTTTCCATTACTGTGAAATACAGCTAGTATACCATTCAGAAATTGTCCTTGGATATCTATTGCAATGTAAAAAATTTTATTAGTTTTTAAATATGGAACTTTAGATTACGGCTTTTTTAACATATATTTTAATTAGTCAATACACAAGCGTTTAGTGTATCTGTCCCAAATTCCAGATCCAGGTTCAATTTTGAAAAATTTCAAACTTATGTCTGTCAGTTTTGTTGAGTTCAACAGATGAAAAAAAGCCTCAAAGTAGATGAAAGGCCCATTGTTCAAAGTATTTCATATAGGAAGCTAAAATTTCACAGCAATCGTTATATATGTCCAAATTTTAAACCATAAAATTTACAGGCAAATCAGTGACGGGACCAAGAAAATGTAATGATTTGAGATGGATTGACCCTAGAAATGTAATGCAAGGTGAAAAAGAACTGGCCTTGAATTGTGTACAATAAGATGTGCACTAGTAGATGAATAATGTGTAATAATAATGTGTGTTTTTCCATATACAAGACAAATTGTGTTCCACAAATATAGTCAGGTCAAAAAAATAAATAAAAGTACACATACAGACCTGTATGAACTGTGGCGTGAGGTCAGCTGTGAGGAGCCAGTCCTCCAGTCTTGGGTATTGAGCGAGAGCTTCAGGTCTTTCTCCTTCTGGTATCCTCTGCCTCAGCTGTAGCTGTGTCCACATGTACTTGGTCAGCTTCACCTATAGTGGAAGGCAACAAATACAATGTTTCACTCACTAAGGCACATAAAGAAGAAGATAAAGTCTGATAAGTATTATGCTCCAGTGACATAAGCAGTATAATGGAACAACTTTAACCTCCTAGGACCGGGTGTCCACACATGTGGACATCACATTTTGGGTTGTCTAGACCAAAATACTAAATTTTGCTCTACACTTATCCTGCCACTGTTCTATCGAAATTTAAAACGAATGTCCTCATATGTGGATCTCATTTTTCTCAGAAACAAAACTCAGGTAAAAAAATAAAACTCAGGTAATCCTTGTTTTTACATTCATCAGGTCCCAATCAGCCCAAATAGCAAAGAGAAATTAAAATGCATGCCATGAAAGAGTTCGGGTCTAAGGAGGTTAATGTACAGTCGTGTCAGTGTCCAAATATATATGACCTAAGTGTTGTTGTTTTTTTTTTTCTCAGCTTTCATTTAATTGTATCCACATTTAAATTGGATGAAGGGTTTTTAGGAGTTTCAGCTCCTTAACATGTGTCACCCTCTTTTTAAAGGCAACAAATGTAATTGGATAGTTGACTCAAAGGCAATATAATGGGCACGTGTGGGCAATTCCTTCATTATGTCATTATCAGTTAAGCAGATAAAAGGCCTGGAGTTGATTTGAGGTGTTGTGTATGCACTTGGAAGATTTTGCTGTGAACAGACAACATGCATTCAAAGGAGCTCTCCATGCAGGTGAAACGAGTCACCCTTAAGCTGCAAAAACAGAAAACACATCTGAGAAATTGTTACACTATTAGAAATGGCAAAATCTACAGTTTAGTACATCCTGAGAAAGAATAAGAAGAAAGAAAGTGTTAGGTTTCGTATTGTTGATTGTCATTTATGCTTAGAAATATTTAACCATATATGCTTAGAGGTGTATAATCAATTGTGTAGTGATAGGATGTGTGATCTTTAGTAGGCTGCAAAGGCTTGGTGTGCATTCCAGGAATGCACACCTACATCCTGGGAGCATGGGAAGAGGTCGTACCTTGTTTTAGTGTTTTACGGTAGGATTAACGTAGCTATGTCAGTTTTAGTCTAAGTGCTTTTTTACATATAGATGAACTGTTGGATTTTCCAGACCAGCAGGTTAAGGGAAGTCGTTTATGGGGCCACACTCTGACACACACACACACACACACACACACACACACACACACACACACACACAC
>NW_005187671.1:4556-17858 GCF_000239375.1 Pundamilia nyererei | reverse complement strand
AGAAACATGAAGAACTTTGCCTACTTCGTGTCTTGCTTGCTGTGTAATTATATTGTCTTCAACGTTCCAGCGAATAGGTTCAAGCTACAAACCTATCATTAAGAAAGAAAGAAAGAAAGAAAGAAAGAAAGAAAGAAAGAAAGAAAGAAAGAAAGAAAGAAAGCACTGGTAAACTCAGCAACACAAAAAGACAATACCAGTGGATGATCACAGAATCATTTATGGTAATGAGAAACCCCTTCACATCAGCCAGCCAAGTGAACAACACTCTCCAGGGGGTAGGCTTATCAATATCCAAAAAGGAAAGACTGCATAAAAGTAAATACAAAGGGTTCACCTCAAGAATAGAAAGGTTAGACTGACTTTGCTTACAAAACAAACAAACAAACAAAAAAAGCAACATCTAAAAAAGCCAGCACAGATCTGGAAAAACATTCTTTGGGCAGATTAAACCAAAATCAACCTCAACCAGAATGATGGCAAGAAAAAAGCATGTTGAAGGTGTGGAACAGCTCATGATCCAAAGCATACCACATCATCTGTAAAACACAGATGGCTTGAGCTTGGTGCTGGCTTGAGCGTAGCACTTGGTGCTCCTCCCATCCCCCATTAATAAACTTGTGTTTATTGATGATGTAACACAGGACAGAAACATCCAAATGAATTCAGGTTGGTGTTCAGACACATACTGTCTGCTCAAATCCAGCTAAATGCAGACAAATTAATTGGGCGGCCTTTCATAATACAGATGGACAATGACCCAGAACATACAGCCAAAGCAAACCAGGATTTTATTAAAGCAAAGAAGTGGAATATTCCTTCCTTACAAAGAAATATGGATTTTTCATATTCCTTTGTAACTACACCTAATAGCTTGGGTACTTATTTTAATGAAATTAAAATAAGCAGTAGCTAAAGGGCAGGTAGGACATATTTTAAATTTAGACCTGTGTATCATATCAACCATAAATGTCAAGTAACGCACATATGTAAAGCAGTAGTAAGAAATGACACAGACCAGCCTGAGGAAATCCCCCTGACTAGTGGTCCACACCAGACATCTGCTCTTTAACGGTCATATCAACTGTTAAACCGAGTGTGAAATAACTGATGTCTCTGACATCACTGGCACACAGCTGATGATGCCCACCAGTACTGTTCCATTGGAAGAGACACCTCTTTGGACGCTTACCCTAACCCTTAAATGTTGCTTGTAGTGAAGCAACAGACACAAAATATAGTAGCAATCAGTGAAGCGAGCAAAAAGCTAGTTTTATTATACTAAGCAAGAAAAACGCAAAGAGTGACAAATAGTAGAAATACAAAATGCAAGAAAAACAGGGAAAAAGTACTGTCTGCTTCAGGCCCAAATAAAAGGGAGAGTTTGAGGCACCATTTGATGCACTGATCAAGTATTACTTACAGGAGAAGCAGGTGATTATGTGACAGAAGGTCTACAAAAAACACGCAGAGGTGGTACAAAGGCAAAAAATCCAAAACGTTTGAAGTCCAGTGCGATGTTTCTACAGTCTGTCATCTAACTTGTAGAAGATTTTAGAGCACTTTACGCCTACTGACATCAAAATGCTGACATTCTTTTCCAGCAGGACTTATAAGATCCCACCTTCGCGGTTCCAAAACTATTAGCAAACAGTTCACTGTTATTACTGTGCTTAATTGACAAGAATCCCATGAAAAACACCCAATTCAGATTATAAACAAGCTAAAACCACTATAAGAGAAAATTGGGCTTAAATAGTACATTTCCAGTGGCACAAGCTGATTACCTGCATCCTGGAATATTAGGGGCCACATTAAAAAAAACATATATCGCTCATCTTAGAGATGAAGTTGAAATTCTGAGATTAACGTCTAAATTTTACTTGAGAAAAAAAAAGTCAAAATATTATTTCGCGAAAAAAGTCAAAATGTACTGCTGAAAAAATGTTGCAGAATCTGCATCTGAGCAGAAGAAGAAAAAAAACAAAGAAGAATTGCAGGGGACACAGAACGATGAAGACAACGATGAATTAACTTTCTTATGAGACCTAGCCTTAATCTAAAAGTCTAATCATTTTACGTCAACAGATCTAATACACCTACATTGTTCTAGGATAAATCATCTATGTGGTTTTGTTCACACATCCATCTGTACACTCTGACATCTGACAATAGTCATCTGAAAAGATGCACAAAAAAAGAGGGGGGTGTGCAAACGAATCTGTTCAGACAAGATAAAAGAAAAGGTACAAAAAGGTCAGAAGGAGGAGGAAAACTTCTAAGAGGAAACAGAGTAGAGAGAAAAATGACAAAAGAGAAAGCAAGAGACTGCAGTTGGGAAACCACATGGGGCTTTCCAAACTCTAATCAACACTTTACAGACTACCCTATTCAGCCACAGAGAAGAGCCTTGCTGTGGCTAAATTGTTCCACTATATTAACTGTGTTCAAAGTCCCCTCAAAATCTACCTTTGCAGAATTATTTTAACTGAAATTCCAGCAACAACTGTCAACTGTGATCTGTATATTGGCTTGAACAAACAATAACTTGACTTCAGATGAATAAAAACCTACCAACAATCTTATACATGTTGTATATCTACAATGTAAAGTGCCTTGAGGTAAACGTGTGAATTTATGCTACATAAATAAAATTGAATTGAAATTGAATTCAGTATTCGCCAAAGGAAAGGGAGAAAGAGAACGACCAAAGTGATGAACAGACAGCGTTACACCAACTGTAAACACCTTTGCCCTATAACATGCAAGGCCAGCCAGACGAGGAACACGTCCTTCTTCTCCTCCCACTGTCTTCCAAGTCAGTTGACTTTCTTGCCAAACAGGCCTTGCTCATAATGCGTGGGGAGAGCCACAGCTAAATTTAGCCTCCTGCTACACATACACACAAGAAGCACTTGGTGCTCCTCCCAGCCCCCAAGAGAGTGAGCAGTAACAGCCACTCTTCAGTTGCACCGCATATCCACATGCACACAAAATATACTGAAAAACTCAGACCAGCCCATCTGGTACCATCTTGATCTTGAGCTGGTCAGTTAAGTACCAAAGGGTTTTCTTAATCAGTTTAACTGCTTTGGTGTTAATGAAATCAACAGGTGCACTAGAGGGGCAACAATAATATAACCCAAACCAAAACAGGAATGGATTTACTTTTCTGACTGAAAGGGTCAGTGTCACTACTGCATGAGGCAACACCTGGACCCTACAGAATAGGTAGTCCAGCGGCTCCAGGATGGCACATCAATAGGTCCCAGAAGATTTGCTTTGTCTTCCAGCACAGTCTTAAGAACATGGAGGAGATTCGTGGTAGAAGGACGTTAACCCATCAGCAGGACATCTGCTCTCTTTTATGCAAGCAGGAAGAAGAGAAGCACTGCCAAAGCCTTACAAACATCCATTCTATTCATTTTATATAGCGCCAAATCACAACAGGTGCCTCAAGACACTTTATATTGTAAGGTTAAAAACTTACAATAACTGAGAGAAAAAATTCCCATTTAACAAGAAGCAAACCTCTAGTAGAACCAGGCTCAGTGAGGGGCAGCCATCTGCCACAACTGGTTTGGGTGATGGGAGAGAGACAAGACAAGCGGTGTGTTAGCAAATAGACAGTAAGCAAGCAAGCAAACAAGAACCATTCATGGGAAGCCGCCAGCAGCTTACTGTGAGCTGGTTCCACAGACAACGGGTCTAAAAGATGAAGAACCTGCCTCCTAGGAACCACAAACAAGCCAGCAGTCTGAGACCAAAGCACTCTGTTAGGTGATGAGCCCTATGCACATTAAAAGATGACGGGACCTGGAGGAACGCACTGCGGAGTGGTAGAAGCAGCGCAGAGCTAGCAGGGCCAATGAGAGAACGTGACTGACTGGTGTAACGACTACTGTAAAGAACTCCCAACAAAGGCTGCCCTATGTGTTGTGCTCGTTCAATAGTAACCCATACATGTTATAGTGGTAGCCACCTGTCTAGCACAAGCCTTGCTGTCAGCGGAGGCATCAACTGGGATGGTGGCTGACCTCACCGCCATGCATGATACAGTGCACCAGTGCCAGCTGGAGAGACTATGATACCAGTCCAAGTGCCAGACAAAAACACTGGAAGGCCTGGTTGCTCGGGCTGGCTCCTCTCCGGCACCTATGCCGCTCCCTCCAGAAGTGACAGGGACACTCCACAGGATGTGGGAGGGAGATGATCCCGAACATTCTGCTAACATTCGCTACACCCACCGGGACATCGGTGACCAGTACTAGATATCTGTTTCGTGTGTTTTTCATCACATGCATAACATCCCAGATTACATAGCGAGACCACCAGGCTCTCCGTGGATTGATGTTGGATCTAGAAGGCAGCACAGATGGAGGTAGAAGAGGAAGCAAACAGGCGTCGTGCTATGGCTAAGGAAGGAATCACACAAGCCACCGCTTCTGAGCCTATATCTCTCCAATGCCAGATCCCTTGTGCATAAAATGGATGACCTGGAATTGCAAAAAGCGGGAAATCGCTAAATTCATGACTGCTGTGCCTTAATCGTCACGGAAACCTGGTTTCACCCGGGAATACCCAAAAGCTTGTGCAACAATGGGGCAATTATAAACAGACACTGCTCCTCGAACCTCAAGTACATGTCCGTAAGATGCTGGCATTTTTTTCTTTTTTTTACCAAGAGAACTAACAGTAGTGATTATCACAGCTGTGTACATTCTACGTGATGCCAGTGTAAACATCCATCCTGCTGAATACCATTAAGGAACACCAGCGTCCCACCCTGGGGTGATTTTAATAAGGTCGACATGAAGACTGTATTCCCAAAATTCTATCAGCATGTCAAAAGTCCCACCAGGGGAGAGGACACTCTAGATCATGTCTAGCTCTCCCTCCTGTTCTCACCAACCTACACCCCTTCAGATGCAGTCCAGGCCTACCACAAAGACTATTACAACCTGTCCTGGCCTGCTTCACAAAGACAGACTAGAACATATTTGAACACTAGGACCTAGAAACATTCACAAAATCAGTACTGGACTATATCAAGCTCTGTATCGGAAATGTGACTGTGGACAAAAACATTCGGGTTTTCCCAAACCAAAAACCATGGATGACCAGCCATGTCCGCACACTACTCAAAGCCAGTACGCTGTCTTCAGGTCGGGCGACAGAGCTTTGTACAGGGCTGCTCAAGGTGATCTGAAAAGAGGAATTAAAAAAGCCAAGACAGACCATAAAAGAAGCATAGAGTCCCACCTGTCCAGCAACAACACATGGGAGGTGTGGCAGGGCATAAACCACAGAGGCTGTGCTGTGAAAACAGAAAACCTGAGTAGCTGGCAGAAGATTAATTGCTTCTTAGACAGCTTTGAAACACCACAACACCAGCCCTCATCTGCTTCAGCCATGCTACCATCCTCACCCGGTTCCTGCACCACTCCACTCACTGTAAAGGAGCAGTGTCCTCAGGACGTACAAACTGGACTCCAACCTGCTGCTGACCTTCTACCGCTCGCCCATTGAGAGCCTGCTGACATACTGCATCACAGTAGCACAGCTGCACTAAAGAAGATGGAGTGAAGCTTCAGAAGCTCACCGGCTGCCCTCTCCCCTCCCTGATAGACATTTATTCCTCCCGCTGCCTCAGCAGAGCAACAAAAATCATCAAGGACAGCTCCCACCCTGGTTTTGACCTGTTCAACCTGCTTCCCTTACGAAAGCGCTGTAGGTGCATCAGACCAAAGACTGACAGACTTAAGAACAGTTTCCTCCCAAAAGCCACAACCACTGAACTCACACACGCACTGACAACACGGTTTCACCCCCCAATCCCAATGACCCCTATATACAGACTACACAACTACCATCACCACTTAAGTTGCATGCAATAGCCCACACTGTAAATATATAACACTATTTTTCCCCCAGTTATTTGTATATTTGTACATTTAATATTTTTGATCAATATTTTTGTTCATATGTATATAGTGCTGCAGAACTGTGCACCTGTGCACCCCCACTTTCTTTCCCACCTGTCTGCACTGAGTAGGAGGATGCTCTGTAATCTTATTGTACATGTGTATAGTGACAATAAAGACATTCTATTCTATTCTATTCTATTCTATTCTACTCTTCTACTCACACCCAGTTGTTGATTACAGGATATCTGCTTTGCACGTTTGAGAATTATACCAGGGAGTCAAGTACTTCTGATTTGAGACTTTTTTCCCGAGGTGCCACATTGTCCATGGTTGTATGCAGTAAAGAGGTAACACTTTTAACAAGATAATAGACTTTTGTGGGAGTAGAGTTTAGGTAGCTGATCTGCACTGCTTTGAGACATGGTACTGAAGTAGGTAATGGTGGAGGAATTATATTCTTAAATTTAGTTACAGACACTTTCAGAAAGATATCTGCTATAATGAAATGTATTCCCAACTGCTGTATAATACATTATTGTAAAAGTAAATGTTATTAAGAAATGATTAGACAAAAGAAGGTTTTCAGGGAAAAGGAAAAACAAAATGACACTGAATAGGCCACTGGTGCAAATGTCTTTGAACAAACAAGCAGAAACAGACTTCATGAGGATGGCCTGAGGGCCTGATGTCCTCCAGTTGGCCAAGTGCTCACTGCCCGGCACTATGGAGCGAGGCTGGCATTTGCCATAGAATAGCAAAATTGTTACGTCCACCCTGTGCTTTTCACAGATGAGAACTGGTTCATTTTGAGCATCCGACACTTTCAGGTTGCATCTAAGAATGTCCAGGAGCTCCCCCAGGACACAGACTGTCATCTCATTAAGAGCATGCTCCGACGTTGTCTGGCATGCATGCAAGTACACAAGTATATGGGGGCAATAAACTAATGAGTACCATTTTGAGTTGCTGTAGTGATATTTCGACAAAAGACTATTGTGTGTGTGTGTGTGTGTGTGTGTGTGTGTGTGTGTGTGTTATACCATGTGCTGTAGAATTTTTCATACAACCCAAACACTGTAAGAGGATATGAGAGATGAACATAACACAAAATAACAATGCTCAGTGGCTAGTGCAGCTAAGAGCAGGCCATAGCAACCTCCCTGAACAGGGTCCAGTAACCATCACAGTGGCAGACAGCCAAAAAACAGGTCTCAAGTATGAAAAATTGGAAAGCACGATGCCCAGATATTATTCACAGCTACTGGCTAAAGAAGTTAACTGCACTCCATGGATGAGATGCAACCAGAGTGGGCAGACAGTCCTGATCCCTAAGGATCCTCAGAAGGCACTGGTCTCATCCAACTATCAGCCAATAATGTACCTCACCACAACACACCCACATAGCAAAATTGGTATGGCCCGGATCTGGCCCACACAATGTGCTTACACATGGTCCACATACCGCAAAGAATGACGGCCCTTTGGTGGCCCAGATCTGGTTTGCCAGATGTGGCCTACACATGGGCCAGCACAAGGCCAGTTGCAGACACACTGGTGATCCTGTGCTGGCCCAGAACAGTTTCAGCTCTGGCCCCAGATGTCAGCCTAATGTGTACCTTAATAAAGCCATGTAATAACAACATGCACAAAACTAACATGACAAAACTCTATTCAGACAGGGAATGGACTGATTCTTACAGAGTGCTTTTCTAGTCTCCCGGATTACTCAAAGTGCTCTATACAACATGCCACATTAACACAATCTCTCTAAACTGAGTGCCTCCTAACTACATTCATACACATTCACACTCTTGACATGCAGACTGGCAAAGCCAGGGATTAAACCACTAACCTTCCAATCAGTAGGTGACCTGCTCTACCTCCTGAGCTACAGTCACCCACTGGCAATGATGAGTAAACCCTCACTAGGTTTTGGATAAAGTGTACACTCACAAACCAGTCAAACCTGCATTTAAAACATTGGCTACTATAGCTGTATAGTATTGCAACATGGCATTTGGGTGTTCTAACTAAAATAGGAAAATAGGAACTAGGTCTGGGCCATATCATACCGTTCACGGTAATACCGGTATAATGTTGAACAACGATAAGAAAATGAAATATGGCGATAGAATATGGGTAAAACGCGCATGCGCAGTGCCTTTCTTTTCATACGCACATGGCGGAAAAAGCATGGTGGCGACGGAGAATGAGGAGGGTGAAAGCGGATCGTTGAATGAAACGGATGAACCAGAATTGGTTTGTAAAAATGCTGCAACTTCAGTGGCGTGGAACTGGTTTGGCTTCCGTCCGTCAGATACACAACAAAGCACTATTTTTGGTAGAGCATGCTAGTGGGCCGTCGTTATTACCGTGTTTTTTGGAAAATACAGCACACTTAAAATCAATCCTTTGATTTTTCTTAAAATCGACAGTGCCCCTTATAATCCCGTGTGCCTTATGTATGAATTCTGGTTGTGTTTACTGACCTCGAAACGATTTTATGTACACGGCGCTCGAAAATCTGTCAAATGTTTCAGTACGACTTTGCTAAGCTACAAAGCCGCACCGCTTGATGGATTGTCTAACGTAGGCAGGAGCCTCGCGGAGTGATACGTACTGTGCTTCAACATAATATTAGAGTACTGTGTGTGTATAACCTCTTTTTAAGTTTTGTGGATATTATACATGGTTATGCTGAGGACACGTCGGCCAATTTCCACCGGAAATGCCTTTTTGGTTAAACTGTCAGCAAGGAATTTGCATTTGCACTGTTACATTTTTATATAACTTTAATGCACATAAAAAACAGCTGCTTGTTTAAGTGAAAATACATTGATGGGGTTTTTTGGGGTTTTTTGCACTAATAAAGTTGCAGAGTTGTAAACTATTTTGTCTAGTGTCAATTATAGCGTCAGTTATATCGTTATCGCATATTTTCAAATGTATATTGTGATAAATATTTTTGGTCTTATCGCCCTGCTCTAATAGGAACATAAATAATACCATCATTGCCAGACCTGGCCCACATCTGGTTGACATACACCCTGCCATGACACCAGTCAGTCAAAAGTACCAGCTTGATGCCGAATCCAGGGAAGACCTGTTTTCTATGGGCCTGGACCACATAAATAAAATCACAATCGAGCTATATATGGCATGCCATCACATAGACAGTGCAATGTATGCCAAGCCTGGCTCATATCTGGATGACATACGTCTTATCATGCCAGAAGTCAGCCAGCAGTGCCAGCTTGATACCAGATCCAGGCCAGACCTGCTTGCTATGTGGGCAGAAGCTCCTGTCAGGCATCATACTAGCTAAGATGAACAGACATAAGGCAGGGCTCAGAAGGGAACTGGTAGAAACACCTAGAGGGGCAAAACATCAGCTACTGGTAAACAGAGCATTCACTGTAAGACCAGACTAACCAACCTATGCATCACCTGGATTGACTACAAGAAAGCCTATGACTCCATGCTCCCCACATGGATCCTGGAATATCAGAACTGTACATGATTAAAGGACCATAAGGAATTCAAGGAGGAGCAAGAAGAGGAACATCATGAAAGGACAGGCCACTGCACGGTATGTACCACTAGCAAATAGAAGAAGTGACTGAGATCGAGTTGCAGGAAAACACTGGACTGTCACACAGCGACACCACTCATGGCAGCACAGGAACAAGCGCTAAGCAGAAAAGCCATAGAGGCTGGGTTCTACCGCACCAGGCAAGACCCCAGGTGCAGGCTGTGGAAAGATGCCCCTGAGACAATCCAGCACATAACAGCAGGTTTCAAGATGCTAGCAGGTAGCACATATATGGAACGTCATAACCAAGTGGCTAGCACAGTATATAGGAATATCTGTGCACCTAGTATGACATTGAAGTCCCAAGGTCAAAATGGGACACGCCTCCAGGGTGGTTGAGAATGACTGGAGCTAAGATCCTGTGGAACTTTCAGATACAGACAGACAAACTGGTGATGGCAAACAACAGACACAGTAAAAGGTGGACAAGCAGAGTAACGAAGCTTAATGATACATGTAGCTTTACCAAGTGATAGCAACATCAGGAAGAAGGAACATGAGAAGCCTGAGAAATACCAACAATGTGGAAAGTTAAGCAACAGTGGTCCCTGGCATCCAAGATCTCTGTCCAGACGAGTGCAGTCCTACGAACAGCAAAGATACTACATAGCAACACACAGCTTGAGAGTCCTATGTGTGTAAATATACACACATACACATATACAATAATCCATTTTATATATGGGAACCTTAAAGACTATGAGGGACATTGTTATGCTTTGTTTAACCTCTGATAAGATTTTAAGAGTCACTGATGGTCTGTCTATTCTAACTTTCTGCACCGTACCAGGTATGAGCAAGTAGTGCATTTATTGTGTATCTGGCATATTAGCAGCTCATGCAGCCATATACTTAGGTGGTAAATGGACTGGTTCTTAAGTAGTGCTTTTCTACTATATCTGAGCACTGAAAGCACTTAATCATACATTCACACACATTCGTACTCCAATGGATGCGTCGCAGAGAAACTCGGGTTTCATATCTTGCCCAACGATATTTGGCCTGCAGACTGGAGCAGCCAGGGATCAAACCACTAACCTTTGGATGAGTAGATGACCTGCTCTACCTCCTGAGCTACAGCCAAGATTCAACATACAATTTTATATGTGATTTGATGTACATAAATAATAATACAAACCTAAGTGCTAATTGCTGTCAAAATATTCACTTTACATCTTCAAGGATTTTGAGATCATTTTCAGTAACCAAAGGCAGCTCACAGTCACGTGAGCTATTAAAATGTTAATATTAAAGTGATTCCCTACTATTGAGTGCTAAAGTGCTAACTCAAAATGATTCTTTCTATAATATTATAAACTTTACTTAAAAAAAAAAATTTACTATGTAAAAGGCCCAGTGATGAATTATGTCATTATTTGGTGCTATGTAATGACATTTTATTTTTCCTTAGCTTAACAGAACTGAGCTGTGTTGAGCAAACTGGAATGTTGGTGGCAAATGCAGGAATGGCTTTGCAGAAAATAAACAATAAGCTGCATATTGAGATATTGCATTTATTATCTGGGACACATAATAACTTTTTGTACCTTGGGAGGAAGTGGAGGAGTGTAGGAAAAGTACATGTTACAAATGCTAACCTCCTGAAGAGTCCTAGAAAGCCACAGTAGTGAAGACAGTGAGAGAAAATGACTGACAGGAGCACCCTGGACCTGAAGAAGCTACATTCAGTTCATCCTCATAATTTTTTGTTTGTTTTGAATCTGTGCTTTACCGTCTGTGGCATATGTCTTCGAAGGTTTTAAGAAATCTGCACTTGAAGCTAAAGTAACTCCTGTGTGACTGCCCAACTTTAAATTCGAGAGCCCCACCCCATCCACCTCGCCCTTTCATAGTTATTATAGTCATATTAAAATATAATATGAGAGGGTAATTTAAAAAAATAAAATAAAAATAAATAAAAACTTGCTGCAAAGTGAACAACATTTTCTATGTCACGGAATCTAGGAGATAACATGGCGTAGCATGTCTTTGAATCGCGAATGCAATACAATCATTCTCTTACTTTTAAAGAAGCAAAAGACTGGATAAACAGCTGGTAGAAACCTGGGTCACCTCTGGATCTTAAACGTACCTCTAAAGTACGGATCTCCCGCCGGGTGAAGTCGTTGGATGCGGCGCATCTTGTCCTAAGAGACAGGAGGCTGCTAATCGAGATGTCCACCAGATTCTGGATGAGTCGGCACTGGTGCAGAGCTTCCTGGGCTCCTGTTGGTTTCGACGTGCTGCTGAGGGCCGACCTGTCTCCTCTGTCCACAGCTCCGTCCATTCCACCACATTGGCGCGACTTGTGTCATAAACAGCGACCTGAAGACGTTTCGCACACTGCCGTCAGCGCTTCCTCCAAACACTGCATGCTTTGACAAGTTTCCGTGTTTGTACTTCAGCTGCTACTAGTGTTCAGTGTCTTTCACCAAGATATGTAAGAATAAAACAAATGCAGCAGCAAAACCTTCTCGTTTGACTTGTGTCTGTGTACTAGGAATAATTAATATAAAGTAGCCGAAGCTGCAATATGTGTATGTTTTGAGTGTATGTATGAGTTGGTTCTTCAACAGGTTATGTTTCCCAAATAACATGAAAACTTTCCCTGTTTTATTGTTGATTTGAACAAAAACACACCTAAAAACCAGCTTGTCTCTGTAACCAGCTTGTTCTTAAGGATAAAATTAAAACGAAAAAAAGTGGAGCAAACCGGAAACTGAGACCCTTCGCATTCAAAGTAAAAGTTTCAAACTTTTAACGTATTGAAACCTGACACATGAAAAAATAAGAGGAGCTACCCCCACCCCCCAAAAAGTACAACTAGCTTAAATATTAAATATCGTTCAAATGTTTTCGTCACTTTTGAAAAGCATGAATGACAGCGACCATCGGAGTGTTGTCAATGTTGTGATTTGGGTGGAATGGCCATAGACTGCAAATTAAAGTACCCACCATAAGCTCACACAAGCGATGTGTCGTGTCGGTCAGGAACAAAATAGCTCTAGAGCCGGCACTTTGAAGTGAACGATAGAATCCGGTTCCTGCCCAGGAATCGGATACGCTTTTTTCCCCTCCCCGCCCCCTTATTTTTACCCCGTTCAAGTCGTACGTGATTGGTCAACTACGTGACGTCGAGTGTCCGCTGCAAACAGGTATTGGTCCACTGAGCAGGAAGGGGGCAGGGGTTACAGACCCAGCACATGCACGCACACAGAAGCATAAGGGAGGTGCGAGTTTAAGAGAGTGAGGGTGAGAGAGAAAGAGAACAGCCACTGCACAGACAACAAGCTGGGAAGGTGAGAAAATGACAACAGGAAACGCAGTAAAAAATTATTCTTCTCAAAGAGAATTTTTTCCAGACAGGGATATATTAAATATTTTAATCTCTTTTGTTGCGTGATTCTCTAAGTTGTTTCACTGTGAATAGTTACGTTTATAAATATATATGAGGTAGAGCTATGTTTTGTATGTTTTTTTTGTAGCACTCTGTTCCATGTTGAGTATAATAAGCCATATAAATATTAAACATTTGCTGTTATATATGTTTTGTATATTACTAATTCAAATAAATTTATTACACATAAGTTTGTTTTTGGTAATGCATTTATTTAAGAATTCTCCTTTCTAAAACACTAGATGGCTATATTTACAAAACAGACTAAATTTTCTATTCAGTATGAGTTACAATGGTGCTCATTTATGTGTGCATGGAAATATTCTTACACAAAATTACAATCCGATTCATGAAACAGCCACATAAGTTTTTGTTTTGTTTTTTTT
>NW_005187671.1:0-4536 GCF_000239375.1 Pundamilia nyererei | reverse complement strand
GGGGGGGTTACCACAAAAGAACAAAATAGGTCTTTCTTATATTAGTAAGGCTGAAATATTCTGAACCAAAAGGCTTGTGCAATCTGGCTACATTGTGCATATTATCTGCATACTGACAAGCCATTTCTCTGTATTATAAAATACATTTATCTTCAGGTGAATCTGAGAAAGAAGTGAATATCTTTTTATTGTCACTATACTCATGTACAATGAGATTAAAAGCAACTCTTAATAGGGCTGGGCCATATCATACCGTTCACGGTAATACCGGTATAATGTCGGGCAACGATAAGAGAATGAAATATTGTGATAAAATATGGGTAAAACGCACATGCGCAGTGCCTTTCTTTTCATACGCACATGGCAGAATGGTGGCGACGGAGAATGAGGAGGGTGAAAGCGGATCGTTGAATGAAACGGATGAACCAGAATTGGTTTGTAAAAATGCTGCAACTTCAGTGGTGTGGAACTGGTTTTGCTTCCGTCCGTCAGATACACAACAAAGCACTATTTTTGGTAGAGCATGCTAGTGGGCCGTCGTTATTACCGTGTTTTTTGGAAAATACAGCACACTTAAAATCAATCCTTTGATTTTCCTTAAAATCGACAGTGCCCCTTATAATCCCGTGTGCCTTATGTATGAATTCTGGTTGTGTTTACTGACCTCGAAATGATTTTATGTGGTACGCGGTGCTCGAAAATCTGCACCGCACCGCTTGATGGATTGTCGGAGCATTACGGCTATCGTAGGCAGGAGCCTCGCGGAGTGATACGTACTGTGCTTCAACATAATGTTACCTTATTGTGTGTGTATAACTTCTTTTTAAGTTCTGTGGATATTATACATGGTTATGCTGAGGATATGTCGGCCAATTTCCACTGGAAATGCTTTTTGGTTAAACTGTCAGCAAGGAATTTGCATTTGCACTGCAAATTTTTATATAACTTTAATGCACATAAAAAAAAGCTGCTTGTTTAAGTGAAAATACGTTGATGTTTGGTTTTTTTGCACTAATAAAGTTGTGGAGTTGTAAAGTATTTTGTCTAGTGTCAATTAGATCGTCAGTTATATCGTTATTGCAAATTTTCAAATGTATGTCGTGATAAATATTTTTGGTCATATCGCCCTGCTCTAACTCCTAACTCCTGCAGAGGGGAAGGAGTTGTGCACAGTTCTGCGGTGCTGTATACATTTTCAAGAATAAATAAGGATTTTATATACGGTGTGGGTTATAGCATGTATTTAATATTGCATAGTAATGATGATCAAATGCAGTGGGTAGCAGATATTTGGACAGAGAGAGTAATGGTATTGCACAGTACACATATTATACAGTACTTTCACAAGCATTCAACAGATTAAATATTGCATAGTCTGTCTATAGAGGGAAGTCCTTTGGTTGGCGGGTTAGACCAGCGGTCCCCAACCTTTTTTGCTCTACGGACCGGTTTGTGTCCGACAATATTTTCACGGACCAGTCTTTAAGGTGTTGCAGATAAATACAATAAAATAAAACCAGTACCGGTACCAAAAAACAGAAGATTTATTCATAACACATGGGAAAAGACCCAGGGAAATCGAGTTAACGATAAAAACGATTAAAAAAATAACACTGAAAAACGATAAAAACCATAAATTTCACACCCGAGCCTCAACTCTCGCGGCCCGGTACCAAATGACTCGTCAGCACCCGGGAGTTGAGGACCACTGGGTTAGACTGTGTAGTCAGTGCATGTATGAGCTCAGGGTGGTTATGGCTTTGGAAAAAGCTGTTCCTGAGTTTGTTAGGTTTTGTACTGATGCACTTGTAGCATGTCCTCGAGGAGAGCAGGTTGAACAGGTCAAAACCAGGGTGGGAGCTGTTCTTGATGATGTTTGTTGCTCTGCTGAGACAGCAGGGCGGGGGGTGGGGTATAAATGTCCACCAGTGAGGGGAGAGGGCAGCTGAAGCCTCTCCCTGTCTGCCATGATGCACCTGCCGTACCATACAGTATGTCAGCAGGTTCTTGATGGATGAGCAGTAGAAGGTCAGTAGCAGGTTGTGCTTCCTGAGGACCTTCGTGAAGTTCTTGACCAATGCTGTGGTGCTGTTTGTCCATCTCAGCAGAGATGAGGACGCAGAGAAACGGAAGATGTGGACCCTTTCCCCACACTCGCCATTGATGTACAAGGCGGCTAAGTGGGTGCTGTGTAGGGACGGGTACCGGTATCTGACATAAACGGTAGTAACCAGACCGAAAAGCAGCGCACATTTCGGTGCTTTATTTCGGTGCTTTTTTTTCCTGAGCTGTGATACACTTTAGATTCTAACCAATCATTTTACGTTTCCGAGGACAGTAGGCGGGCCCAGGTACGTACGTTCTTGTAGAGCAGAGCTACAGATTAAAAATACCCAAGGCGAAGCGGTCAAAAGTCTGGCTGTACTTCACAGCAAAAGATGCAAACTCAGCAGCCTGCAACAAGTGCTTTAAGCTGATACTGTGATACTGTCAAAGGAGGTAACACCTCAAATCCGATGAAACACCTGGCGACGCATAGCATTTTTTTTAAAAGCCAAGAAATGTGCCGTATTTGATAGCTTGCTGCGAGACCTCACACCAAGCACATCTACTGCGGGTGTGGTGCCTGTTATCTGACCCGGAGTTAGCAACATCCCCCAAAAACCGGAGGAGTAGAGTCCTGGCCCCTAGCCCTGCCAGTGTAGCAGAAATGATGACGGATGATGATGGCAGCAGCAGCCGTTCTTCTCTGCGTGAGTAGCTTAATGTTGTTCGTGTGTAATTTACGTTGAGTAGGCTAACCACGTTACTACATTAATGCATGTAAGGTGAACTAGCAAACATCATCATAGCTACATGCGGCTGTCTTCTTGTTTGATGGCAGATACTCCCTTCACCCTGGCCATAAAGGCTAAAATGACCAAAGAAAAAGTGGAAAACAGTTAAACATGAGAAGTTTTTGGACAAAGGTTGTGTTTTTTCCATTGTTTAAGCACTGCTTCCAACCAAGAGTGATACCATATATGCCCCATAGCTGCAGAAAAGGCTAACATTGTTATCTTTTTACAAAAAAACAGCCGAACATGAGAGGTTTTTGGACCAATTTTGTGTTCTCCATTCTTTAAGCACCGGTTTGAGCACGGTGCTTAAACGGTAGTATCGGTAGTACCGGTTTCGCACCGGTATCGGATAAAACCTAAACGATACCCATCCCTAGTGCTGTGCCTCCTGAATATACAAGGATCTCCTTGATTTTCTTGGTGTTCAGTGCCAGGTGGCTTTCGGAACACCAGGCTGCCACCTGCAGGACTTTCTCTTTGTAGGCTGCCTCGTCTCTCTTTGAGATGAGTCCAGTAACTGTAGTGAGAAAAATATTACTGCCAGCTTTGCTCGTGCACGTAACTCCCACACCTGTCTCCACCTAGTGGGTGTGTTTACTTAGGTTTCAATATTTTATCTCTTTTATCAAGTGTCTATTTCGGTTTTGAGTGTGCTTTTTTGAAACAGGAATTATTTTTATTGACGGAGGATCCAATTATTAAATGTTGCTGTATCCTACTACAGAGAAGCCTTAATAAAGGAAGACCTACTTGTTTTTTTAGACAATGATCTAAAAAGTAAATTTTGTTCGTTAGAAGCAGCCTTGTTGGATTTGTTTTTTAACTTGGTAAACGGAGAATAAAGCCTTTTCATGTCTAATTGTGGAGTGGAAGACCTATTTGGTTTTTGCATGTTAGAAGTTGCTTTGTTGGATTTGTTTTACCTTGGGAAAACATAATGTGACTCTTTGACTGTGACTGTTTAAACAGCATGTCTTTTTCTCAAGTAAAATGTCCTTTTTATGGTTGTTTACTTCACCTGTTCTGGTTGTGAGCTTTGCATGAAATACTGAGGATCATGCGGGAAAATATACAAGAAGATAAAAAAAAGAAAAAACAGAATACATATGTGCAGCGTGTGTAAACTCTGTGCAGAGCACATGCTACCCAGTGACATGGCTCATGAGTGTTTTATTCATCCTACTGAAATGAAAAAACCTCGTTAAATTACATAATATATAATTTTGAGACCAGGTATCCCTGCTTTAAGCATGAGGCCAGTTTTGTCACGGCTAGCAGAGTGAGCTATGTGGAGGAATGAACCAGGACCCAAATGCAGGCTATCATGAACCAAGCTGCCAGGAACACACAGGCACAAATGTAATCTTCCAAAAAAATGGGTTTTATTATACCCCAAAAAGGACAAGGTGATTACAAAAATTCAAAATGACAAAAGTAAACTTTTTTTTTAATCAATCAATCTTTATTTATAAAGCACTTTTTATATAGAATGTAGCACACAGTGCTTTACATGGTTAAAAGCAGCCCGCCCCACCCCGCCCCATCCCGCCCTCCAATTCACTCCCAATACTCTCATTAACATAAGCGGTCATGGATACATACACCCCTACATCCTGGGCCATCTGACCTCAGGAATTCGCATGATAAGGTGGGGCCAGGTTTCACAATGAACTCACCCGAAACTCTGGCTGATTGG
>NW_005187670.1:722175-741233 GCF_000239375.1 Pundamilia nyererei | reverse complement strand
GGCTCATATCAGTATGATTTTACAGAAAATCATCCGTATTACTGCCAACTATTCCAGAGACGTGAAAATCTACAGCATAAAGAACACAAACATATAGCAACACTGTAACAGAGATGAAGCGCCAGTTTGTCCAGATCAAAGTGGAATGAAAGTGATTGGTTGAACAGGTGTGATCTGTGTTTTCTGCGTTTTCATCAGCGTAAGAGACTCAGCAGCAGATCAGAATAACAGTTACACATTTAATAAATCACCAAATGAGTACACGCAAGAAACGAGCAAACCTGTTCGGACAGTCTGAGTTTGTGTTCCCTCAGCTGCAGACCACACGCCGGTAGAATTGCACATAAATCTAAATGTTGATAAGAACAGAACGTGTAGGTGGAGACTAAGACCAGAAAGTTGTATCAACCCTAAAAGAGGATATAAGATATTTGAACGAGGTGAACGTTGGATCTACGGACAGGCTGGCCATTGTATGCGATGCTTTGAAGGCATGAATTCATGGAAAGGAATAGATGGATGGATTCCCGGCAGAATTTTATCATAAATTTATAGATGTGCTATAACTGAAGTATTACATGAAGATTTTGAATTTGGACGACTCCCTGCAAGTTTTAATCAGGCAGTAATGTCACTAATTCCAAAAGGCGACAAGGATTTAACTGATCCAGGTAATTACAGACCGATAAGTTGAATCAATGTGGATCACAAAATTCTATCAAAGTTTTAGCAAAGAGGTTGGAGGTTGTACTAGCACAAAGTATTCATCAAGATCAAGAAGGGTTTATCAAGAATAGATCTGCGTCTGATAATATGAAGAGATTACTACACCTGCTGTGGCTGAATAGACATAACACAAATCCTGTGTTTGCTATATCTTTAGATGCACAGAAAGCTTGTGATAGGGTGGAGTGGAACTTCCTGTTCACAGCCCTGGAAAAGTTTGGAATAGGTGGCAGCTTTTGCAGATGGATTAGAGCCATGTACTCGGGGCCAGAAGCAGATGGGGTACTTTCTCCTTTTTTTAGCATTTCCAGATCAACACGTCAAGGATGCAGTTTAAGCCCATTGCTATCTTTTTAGAGCCATTAGCTATTCACATCAGAGAAAATGCAGAGATTAAAGGGTGTATTCGGGGAGGCAGAGAACACAGATTGTTCCTATAACCAGATGATGTTCTGGTATTAAACCAAGACCCAACTAATTCTATCACAACACTAGAAGAGGTGATTAATACATACTTAATGTTTTCAGGGTACAAAATGAATTGGCATAAATCAGAGGCGATGTCGGTTTCCCAGGCTTGTAGTCATAACTTAATATCGGGCTTTAACTTTAAGTGGGTGGACAAAGGAATGAAGTACCTTGGAATTGAACTGAACCCAAATGTTGAAGATATTATGACTAACAGTGTGGGAAAATTAATAAACAAGATCAATGAAAACTTGGGTAAATGGAGTGAACTAAATTTATTTAACTAAATTATCAGAGACTGTAACACCTAGTCTTTTTACTGAATCGGCTGTCCCAACCCAAAAAAGAAGGGGGGCTGGCCCTATTATAGCATCTCTTTGGAAATGGCTAGATTAGGCAAACATTGCGCAGGGAAAAACAATATAGATTGGATTTTAATAGAACAAGAGCTTGCATATCCAATCATACCAATTGATATTTTATCACAAAAAGTAAATAATGAGGGTAAGACGCAAAACTCTATTTGGAAATTTTCAAAACGGTATGGTTGGAAGTGCATAAGAAATGTAAACTTATGCCATATGTACAGAAGTATGCCCCCTTGTGGTATAATCCTAAAATTAAAATTGGTAAGCAGACAGTTTACTGGACACAATGGCTGAGAAGAGGAATCAGAACTGTTAGCGACCTATTTGAAGGGGGAGTTTTCATGTCGTATGAGGATATTAAAAATAAGTTTTGTTTGGAGGGTAACGGTCATTTCTGGAAGTATTTTCAAATAAGAAACTGTTTAAAAGGAGGAGTTACAATAACACATGAAGGTAACCCGAGAGAGAATTTTATGTTACTACCCCTATTACTATGCAAAGCTGCAAAATGGTGTAATTTTTGCCCATGGATTAAAAATAATATAAATAAGAGCCTGAAAAAATAAGGATCTGGGGCGTACAATGGATGAAGGTAGATGGGATTCTATATTGTCAAACATTAGGGAAGCCAGGGAGAAATTTATTCAGTACGAAATTCCTAATAGATATTATTATACTCCTTCAAGGCTGTATAGAATGGGGATTGGTAGAGAGGACTTGTGCTGCAAATAAGCCAAAGGTACTCTGATACATGGCCGCTGGTTTTTCCAGTTTGGAACACTGCACTGAATCATTTGCAGGGGTGGACACTTTGTAACTTACCCAGATCATCTAAATTATGTCTGCTAGGAGACAAAGGAGAGGTGCCGCAATTAAATAAACACCAGTTTAGAGGGTTAAGCACTGCAGTGGTAACATGTGTCCGTGTCATTTTGGAACACTGGATGTCTCCGACGCTTAAAAGGATTGGGAACGTTGCATCAGGAAGCTTCAGTGGAACAGTGGGACAATTTCTGCACCTACATGTCTACCTGACTTGGACATTTGAGCTTAATGCAACAGACGTTGAAACCTCACTGTTTTTGTTTGTTTGTTTGTTTGTTTGTTTGCCTCTTGCTTTTGGTTGTTGCATTTTTGTATCTGTTGTTATAAAATGCAACATCTAATAAATACTTTCATTATTAAAAAAACAGCAGAGGTGTTGATCACAGGTGTAAAGTATTAAAACAGGAATGCAGTATTAGTATTTATACTTGTGTCCCTCCAGCACAGAGTACTTTAAATCTCAGTGTACTTCGGCCCGGTGTTTAATGTCAGCACGTCTGATTGGTTCATGTTATTGACTGTTCAGCTCTCTCTTTGTCAGACGACCATCCATCACCTGGAGGAGGCGGGGCTCAACGATCCCTGCGTCATCTCCCCACTGAACATTGAGCAGACGGCGCCCTCTGCAGGCAAGAAGGGAAGCAGCTGCTCCTCCTCGGACGAGAGTGATGAGGAGAGTGAGACGGAGAGCACAGGAGGGGCGTACACACAGCGGGCGGGCACGAACCTCCTCTCCTCTTCATCCTCTTCATCATCATCTTTGACTCAGCCCAAACCACCGCCTGTTGTCTCCTCCAATCAGGAGCCGTACTCTCAGCGCAATGCCCTGATTTCAACAGGAAGTCCTTCCAGAGCTGGGCTAGAGCTAAGGAGCTGTGGAGGAAGACCTAAGGAGGAAGAGGAGAAGGATGTGAACCTCCTCACATTAACTTTCGGCGGGGTGGAACAGGAGGAAGAGGAGGAGAAAAAATCAGACTTCATTGTGGAGGAGGTGGCGTTTGACTCAGTGCTCGGCGAGGAGGGCGCCACAGAAACTGTTCATGATGAAGAGGAGGAGGTCTGTGGATACATGGGGCGCTCGGGTATCTGACAGAGCTCTTTAAGGTGCCTGGTTATCAGGTCCACGTCTGGGTTCATGTGGGCCAGGGTTTGAAATGTTTTCATTTTCCCTCCAGCAGCAGCGGCGCAGACGTCGGCCATTTTTATTCTAACGTGTAGGTTCTCACCTCTTTGCTGATATTACTTATTTGAATCTGTCCGTCAGACGGCTGAAGTCCAGAGATCGTCTCATTGTTTCAGGTTCTATTAATAAGTGTGAGACACCCGCTGATGCAGGAGGTCCAGGACGTCCGTCCCTGCTGCGTCTCTGGAGATGGCGACTCAGCCGCCTCTAATGGCTAACGTGAGGTTAGCATCTGGTGTCTGCGGTGAGCAGCTGGAGGACGTCCCGTGTTAGGGAGGCGATCTATCTAAATCTCATGTTCCTGTTAGACTTTAGGTTTTCTGTGGACCAGTTCTGAGCAGGTTTATTTTTATCTCTTATTTTAAATAAAAACCAGTTTGTTTGTTTTGTCAACACACAGCTGTGTTTGTTGGGCATTCCCAAACTCCGTCACGTAAGCATCCCAGTGCCCGGGTCGAACTCTAACCCACACCGAGTCTGAACAAAATGTTTCGTATTCAGCCGTGCTTTGGATTATTACTCATGTTTGCATCATGTGATTAAAGCAGAAGGCAGTTAAAGAGCCTCTTTGTTCACCTGTGGGGGGGACGGTGGGGAACAGGGAGGCTTGGCTTTACACTGAGAAAGACCTGCAGCGACACCTGGTGGACTTGCTTCAGTATGGCAGGCGTAATGACCCGGGCGTCTTCTGGATCGACTTCTTCCCCTTTGGACAATAACGTCTCTCATCTGCAGACTTTGTCCATCAGCACTGAAACTGTGACGTTTGTAAAATGTTTGGTTACTGTGATGTGTCTGTGTTGGTTGCGTAACCAGCTCCGTTAGTTTTAGTTTTTATTCTTGTTGGTGACAGTAAAACAAATTGAAGCACAACAGAAAAACAGAATCGTAACAAACTGAAGTCATTTCCTGTGTGTTTCATGTCAGTGACGATTAGTTTCTTTTTCCTGTAAGGACCTCTGTAATCAGTGATGTAGAGCTGATTATCTCTGAATCAATCTGATTGATTGTTGCTGTTGGTTGTTGTCCCTCTGGTCTCTGGTGGGCGCTGCTGGACATTTTTTATGATTTTTAATGTTTTAATCAGGAAGAAATAATCTGACAGCAGATGAAATGACTTGATTCTTATGTGTGTCTAAAGGCAGCGACTGTTATTATGGGCACGTCTGTGTCTGAACTCTTCATCGTGTCTGATCATGAACGTGTCTGCAGCGAATCAGCGTCACACAGCTTGCTTATTCGCTTATTTTCATTTACATAAAGCACATCATACCTCTGTAATGTTCTCATACAACTTATTCAAACAGTGTAATCACAACATGTTTGTGCCATTTTTGCATGTTTGTATTCACAGTGGCCAACGTTGAGCCATTTCATTTCTATATTGATCAAAAACAACAAGAAGCCTCAAATGTTTTTGTACAGAGTCGCGCTTCAAACCAATAAAGGTCTGAGACGGTGCTGCTGGCGTCCTGTGTGCTCTGTGATCAGGAGCTGGAGCTGTAGTGTGAGCAGGGAGGGACTTCTGTGGAAACAGAAACTCAGAGCTGTACAATAACACATGCCCCTGTGCTGCCCTCCCCTCCCTCTATAGGTTGTCCTCAGCCCCACAAACAGCTTATCAGCCGCCTTGAAGCAGTCTAACTTTGGCACAGTCCATGGACACACGATGGGGCTGTGGATGCTGCTGCTTCTGCATTTACATCTTGGTAATGCTCACTGGGGTGAAGGTGGGGGGTTACTGAAGCTTTCTGTTGTTTTCTCTGGTTTTTTACACCTTTGCATTGAAGTTTGTGTGTATTGGAGGAAAAGAGTGAGTGTGGATGTTAGCAGGAGAATTAATAATCATTCTTATTTCTACTGAAGCACTCATGGACTTACAGGAAATGTCTGATTTGAGCTCTCAGCAGGTTTACAGGGGTGTTGAATCTGTTTCTGGGGGAGTTCAAAGGAGGAGGGGGTCACAGGAAATCAGACTGGTAGTGAAGGAAAAACTGTGACAGTTTAAAAAATGACCTATTATATTAATAACATTTTAAATAACTAATTATCATTATTATTTGTTGTAAAATGTTACTTCTGGTTTCATTTCTCTTCACTTCCTTAAACTTGTAGAATGACTTTTGCTCATTTGCCAAAAGACTGACACAAAATCACAATATAAAAGTTAATAATGAAGTTTACTGACAGTAAAGTGATTTATTGCTCAGATTTTCTATAATATTATTGTTCTAAAGTCTCTGGACCTTGATAATGGTGCCATGAAGGTGCGATAAGTAAAACTTTCAGCTGGATCTTGAGGCTTGGGTTTGGTCCTTGTGCATTTCTGTTCTTAGGTTTTAAAGCAGCCTGTGTCGAGTTAATGTTCAGACACTGCTAAAGGAAGAATTTAGACACTTAAAGTAAAAGTTCTGAACTAATTTCAGATTATTTATATTGTCATACATATTTTACAGTGTTACATGCTATAATACATGTCAGGTTTAGCTCCCTCCCTAGTCAGTGTAGGGATCTGGCTGTTAAGTGATGAGTATGAACCCTGAGCCAGGTTTATAAAGGCTGTTGTGTTTTTAACATGTTTTGTATTTTGTTCTATTTAATCTGAACAAGCCCCTAAAAACAGTCAGTGATCACTGTCGGCCTCTCTCGGTTTTTATCACCACTGTTCATTTTAAAACTCAGTTTTTAAACCCTTCTGATGTAGCTACAGCCCCTGCAGCAGTATATTAATGACTAGCCTCGTATTGTAGATGAATGATCTCAGTTGTTCTCCTGACTGAAGTTTGGTCCGTTTACAGCATCCTGCCATGCGATTGCATTTGTCTCTAACCATCAGGAACCCTCATGTTAACTTTTATCGAGTGGAAAAAGGTTAGCGTTCATCCTCCAGCTTCACTGTGTTTATGTTATGCTAACATAGCTGTGTAGCTAGCGATCACGTAGCACATCATTATCTACCAGCTAGCCCAACTTCAGTAACCCTACAAACGTCACTGCTGTTTAGTTTTCTGTCTTCATTTATGTTGGAAGTGACAGCAGAGCTGTACGTTTGAATTTTTCAGAAATCTCTCAGTCAGAACATGCTATATCATGTTTAGGTAACTAGCGAGCTAACTTCCTGCTAACTTCTAACTCTGTTAAATATAATAAATCCTGTTTTTATGGATGTTAAACTTAATTGTTACACCTGGTAAAGCAGCAACACTGATAATTTTATTTAAAGATGAAAGAATTTCGATAGTTTGTAACTCTCAGTGATGCTGCAGTGTTCGTTTGACTTTGGGACCTGAAGTGGAGTTTGGACCCGGAAACAGCCAATGATGTCAGACTCAAAGAGCGGATACTGGCCACACAGGAAGTCATCGCACTTTGTAGCTGATGATTGGCCACTAGCGGACGTTGCAAGCTCTGGTTGCCTAGGTAACCATCTAAACTACTGAATATACCTTCATGTTAGTCACTGTTCTTTGGTCCAAGGGGGAAAGTTTATCTCTGGGACACGCCCACTGGGTCAGTAACAGCAGTCAACTTACTGCTAACCGCTGTCACAGAACCGCAAACCATAAAGAAAAGGTCCATGATCCAGATAAAGCAAACAGTCTCTGAACAGCAGGAGGTTAGCTACGCACTGCTAATCAGCACGCAAAGAGCCACCCATCTGATTTACTCCTGAACATAAACGGCAGACTCGTCCTTTTCCTTACTTTTAGTCTGGCTCGGTGTAAGTGGTCCCTGAATTAGTCACCTGGAACGTCACTACCTGTGACGAAACGCTGACTCTGCTGTCATGTGTATGTCTTTCTTCCAACAGCCTGCACTGCATTTATGTAGTAGCCACTTGTCTGTGGCTCAGGTAAGTTTCATTTTCCTCTCAGTCTGTACTGAAGTGCTCTTTGCTGTAGGTCTCTGAACAGTCACAGCCTTTTATAGCGGTGACTCTGTGATTGAAGTGCAGAATCTCAGCTTTACTTCACGGGATTGAACAGGAATATTACTCACTTAGTTGAGAGACTACAGACATTTCTTTGCACAGTTTCTGATTTTCAGGAGATCAAATGGAGCTGCTGTTTCTCTGTAAATGAAGCGGGTGAAAGGTCTGGAGGTGATCCAACTGTCCACATTCCCATTTGGAAGTTCTTTTTGTAAACCCACCCTTCCCAAACCTGGAGGTTTAATCGTGATCATTTTGAATAAAGGCTGAAGGTGAGTGACAGAGTCCACTTGTCCAAAGTAGGCCAAAAGGCAGGTCAGAGCAGCTCTGAGTGAAACATCCGTCGTCTCCTGTGGATGTCTTTAAAGAACTAAAGAACACTGTCATGATCCAAGCACATCATACAGACACCTCACAGACACACTGTGATGTATTCCCATCATGAAGATGTTTCCTCATCATCATCTTGATGCTTTGAACCCAGATGTGACAAACGAGCAGGTAGATCTGTTCTACCGTATCAATTTCAAAATTCTCTTGCTTACTTTTAAAATTTTAAATCGGCTCCCAGGTATCTATCCGATCGCCTCCATTTGTAGATCTTCCAATCAAATGCTCCTGACCCAACCAAGGTCTCGTCTGAAGTCCAGAGGAGGTCAGGCCTTTGCTGTCGTAGCTCCCAGCCTCTGGAATAACATCCCTCCCTATATTCGTTCCTCCGAGTCCATCCAGTCTTTAAATTGCGTCTTAAAACGTGTTATTGTAGTTTGGCTTTTGATTCAAACTAGTTTCGTGGCTAGTTATGCTGTCAAAGGAGCTTGCAAAGAAAAGCGTCTGGCAAGCTCCTTTGACTACGATGACCTGGATGACTGAGAACCTTCACAGACGGCTAGTTATGCTGTTTACCTTATTGTTTCTTGTCCTCCTTCTAACTGTTTTTATTCTGTCTTATGCTATTGCTCTGACCGACTGTGAAGCACTTTGGTCAACTTAGTTGTATTATTAAGTGCTATAGAAATACATTTTGATTTGATTTGATGTGAGACCTGTGAGGACAGAGGGACGATGCAGTTGTCAATCAAATGTAGCTCCGCCCTAAACCCTCCCTGTTTTCAGGTCCCTTCTTACTCCAATGAGACCATCTTTTTTTGAGTTGGAGGCTTATGTCTCACAGACCTCTATGCAATCAGACTTCATTTCACAGCCAGAGGAGTCGGCCCCTGCTGGACATTAGAGCTTTAAGCTTTTCTATTTCCGACTTCTAAACTAGTTTTGTGAAAAGTTCCTGCAGATTCAGCTTCCCTACATTTCTCACCCACATTTATGATTTCAGCTCCAAAGTGTCAGGATGGTGATAGCGAACAGCTTTAAAGCATTAATTTCTCCGATCACGCTGGGTTATTCCAGCTTTCACATGTGAATAAATATCTGACCATTCAGGTCACTGCGTTTGGCCACACTTGCTCTCGTAGCTCAAGTCACACAAAGTTATAAACAGTAAATAATCCTGCATCCCTCAGATTCACAGCTAGCTGCTGCTGCGGGTCAGTCGGCTCTCTGAATCAGTACTCTGCCTCCTCAGATGTGGTCACAACTCTAATAAACAGGAGCTCAATCCTGAAACCCGTCCCAAGGCTTCGACTCGGGGATCAGAATAGGAAATCCTCCCTGCTGCCGCCTGCTCCCGAGCATCGGACAAACCAGAATCTCTGTTTCTTCCTTTTTGTGTTCAGGTACATCAGGACGAGCTCATCATTTCATGCTAACATTACAGACAAGTTCACACCTGAAAAATTCTGAATTTTGAGTCAGTCTGTGTGTAAAGGCCTACGATAACAGGAGTCTTCCTCACGTTGAGTCTTCCTCACTTGACTGGATGTTGTAAGGGGGGTTTTCTTCACCATGGAAAGGATCCTGGGATCATCCCCCTCTGTCTCCTGTGGATGTCCACGATCTTGTCTTTGTTCTCTCTGTGGACCAAACTGTTAATGAGTCCTCAGCAAATGGTCCCTCGCACTATTGGATGGATGAGTTTTGTTTTTGAAGAAACAAAGATATATCCACTCCTGTGTAAGAAACAGTGTTAAGTACATTATCCTGTTATAAAATAGTGGATTATTCCACTCCGTGAAGTAAAGCTGAGAGTTTGTACTTCAAATGCGTTTTGAGAGGTTCATTTTAAATCTGCAGAGCCGAAACTGTGTGAGTACAAACACTTCCTGTCTAAGCATACAGGAGGATTATTTTAAAACTTTTTTATATCCTCTTCCTTTCTGTAGCGACGGGCATTTCCCTTTCTGCACCCTCCAGCGTTTCCATCTCTTCCATCAACTTGGAACACACACTCAGCTTCCAGCCGGGCCCTCAGACCCCCTCTGACGCCCAATTCATGGTAGAAGTCGTCCGCTCCAGGTATTCAGAAAATCTGATCAGAAATTTAAGCTGTCTCAAACAAAACCGATTCAGATTCAGAGTGTCAGGCTAAATTTAAAGGCTTTCGCTGGTCTTTTTAATAGAGCAGCTTGGACAGATCGCTTGGTCTTGTTTGACACGGCAGAGCAGTGATTAGTGATTAGTACTATCACAGCACAAAGGTTAAAACCAACCAGTGTCTCCTGACTAACCTCGTATTGTGGATGGATTATCTCAGTTGTTCTCCTGACTGAAGTTTGGTCCGTTTACAGCATCCTGCCATGCGATTGCATTTGTCCCTAACCATCAGGAACCCTCATGTTAACTTTTATCGTGTGGAAAAAAGTTAGCGTTCATCCTCCAGCTTCACTGTGTTTATGCTAGGCTAACATAGCTGTGTTGCTAGCGATCACGTAGCACATCATTATATAGCAGCTAGCCCAACTTCAGTAACCCTACAAACGTCACTGCTGTTTAGTTTTCTGTCTTCATTTATGTTGGAAGTGATAGCAGAGCTGTATGTTTGAATTTGTTTCCGTAATCTCTCAGTCAGAACATGCTATATCATGTTTAGGTGGAAGCTAGCGAGCGAACTTCCTGCTAACTTCTAACTCTGTTAAACGTAATAAATCCTGTTTTCATGGATGTTAAACTGAATTGTTACACCTGGTAAAGCAGCAACGCTGATCATTTTATTACAGGTGAAAGAATTTAGACAGTTTGTAACTCTCAGTGATGCTGCAGTGTTCGTTTGACTTTGGGACCTGAAGCGGAGTTTAGGACCCAGATTACTCCATGAGGCCCCTTGACTACAGTTGCCGTAACCCCCTGATAGTTCATCAAGCGGTGCGGCTTCATCTTGTACCAAAGTTGTTGTAAAACATTTTTAACAGATTTTTGAGCGCCGTGTACGTCATGAAATCGGTTCCAGGTCAGTAAGCACAACCAGAGTTCATACATAAGGAGCACTGATGATTTTTGAGAAAATTAAAGGATTTTAAGTGCGCCTTATGGTGCGGAAAATACAGTACATCAGAGACTGTGTGGTTAGCTTTGTAGTCAGAAATGTAAAAACGGCGCCTGGGAATGACTCAAGTCGATATTCTAGTGATGATGTCCCAGAAACAGAAGCAGTTTCTGTGTTATAACATGAATTCTTCACTGTACTCTTGGTTTCTCAGTCCCTGAGGTTTGGCACCTCCTGGGCTGAAGGTGCTTCTTACTAAAACGTCAGGACACAATAATGTCAGTAAAGTTAATTTCAGCCTCGTTTGATCCTGAATGATATCTCCTGTGTTTGTTGCTTATTTAGCTCCTTTGTTCAGTAAGTTTCATGTTTCATTTCTGTTTCTGAGGCACCTCTAAATACAGAGTCAGCACTTTCCTTTCTGAGTAAATGTAAACTTTCATATTTATTTGAAGGCAGATGTGAGGTTATTTATTGTGGATGACGCACACGCCCACAGCTTCATTCATCTGTGAAAGGTTTATTTCACAGGATGACACAGTAATCTGTCTGTCTTTGTGTTTTGTTTTCTTCGACATGAAGAAAGCAGTTGTGGAAGCCGGTGCCGGCTTGCGTGGCACTGAGGGCGGGACAAACATGTGACCTGACCAGAGCCTTCAAGGACCCGTTCGACCACTACGTAGCTCGTGTCCAGGCCTTCACGGCCACCCAGAGGTCCAGCTGGACGGTATCGGACAGCTTCCTGCCGCTGTCAGACAGTGAGGCACTTTAACACGTTTCATTACCAGTTTTATGATGAAAGCATGAGCCTGTGATGGAGAGCCAACACAGCACACTTGTACCTATTATTATGTCATATTTGTTGTAACCTTACAGCAGTGTAAAACGATAACTCCTATTAACACAGGTTACATCAGTAACTCCACCCACCATCTTGCATTTAACACCACAAACATCATATTTTTCTGGTTTTGTGGTTGTTTTATCAAAGCTCGCCCTGAGCCAGGATACGTCGCCGTATCCACGTCATGTGACTGTTCGTGCCATCACCTGTACATTCCTAATGATTTACCTTCATCTTCTTCTAATCCTGCTCACAGCTTCGTTAAACAGATGTTACACGGTCCCATGACGTTTTCCTTTGAGAACAGTTTCCCTGGTTAGAAATCTCTTCAGGGTTTTTCTGCTGACAGAAACTAAAATCATCGCCTGTGTTTGTGTCGCTGTACTGATTTGTGTCCAGTCTCCTTCCAGCTGACTGAATTTCTTCTTTTTTCTGTAGCTGTGATTGGACCTCCTGACATTGCGGTGTCTGGATGTGGGAACTGTTTAATCCTGCACCTCACACTTCCTGAAGTCTTGGCGAGCGAGCACCTGAAGGACAGCCACACAGACTTAGTCTTCCACGTACGACGAACCCGCGATGGAGCGGAGGTATGTCAGCCGTACACTCAGGCTACGCCCCAGCACTCGGGTGTTTTTTGAAAAGGGGGTTTCCCCCGTTACCCCCAAGAACCGCTTTAAACATGAAAACACAAAATACGAGAAAAGTCAGGTGGATATTTAAACCTAACGGTACAAGAATGCAGACAAACTAGAAGCTGCCCCACCATCATAAAACCAGATAAATGTACACTTGTTTGTCTTCTTTCAGTTTTTCTGTAACCCAGGACCCCATTTACATGTGGACAAAAGGCCAAACACACAAAGACTGAGACTTTTCTAAAACAACCTACAAACTCTGCCTGTTGTTTTAGATTATCTTGTAGATTTTGTGTGTGTGGACACAAAGGTGTCCCTCAGAAAGTTCCTTACATGTTGATCCAGTTATACAAGCTTTTCTTTAATGAGTGAATCTTGGCTTTTATTTTATAAGTAAATCTTGTTTTGTTTGTTGGTATAAAATAACTTTTCTGATTAAAGAGAATTCAGGGACATTTAAGTTTTGTAAATCATCGCAGTGTTCAGAAACTAAAAGTGTTTGAAACACAAATTGAAATCTAAAATCATTTTGTGACTCATTCAACGATAAATGAAAACAAATGAATGAGCATGTCAAACACGTCTTTTCATCAGGATTTGAGTTTTGAAGCAACATTTATTCAGATTACAGTCTTTACTTGTGCCGCTGCAAATACAACAAATATTTTACCAACACAATAATTTTATGACTAAACTTTCGGAGTGCTTCGGTTGTCTCGGCGCCGTCACACTGGTAATCTGAGTTCTGCAAACATGCGTGCGTTTAAACGGTACTTCCTGTCTTCCTCCTGTGGCTACACCCACAGGGGTTTGCATGTGGTTGTGTTTTTGGTGTACTCGACAGTACAAAGTTCCTGCACACGTCTGTGAAGGACTACATTTCCAGATTTTTATTAGTACTTCTCTCGCTTTGACTTATTACAAGGAAATGTTTTATGATCTTGTGAAGTTCTCATGGTTCATTCAAATGTAGGTTTTTGTTCTTGGTCATCATCATGTAAGACGACACAGTTTTCCATGGAGAGCAAACTTTCCTACATTTCAGCCCTGCTGTTAATAAACGGTGAGGCTCAACATTTACTCTTCCACCTTAAACAGGAGCTGACCTCATCCACGCTCCTTTAGCAGCACTTCTGTGTTTTGTGGAAAATTTGAACTTTTTGATGCTGAGACGAACCAGCCGCAGAGCCTCGGATCCTCCCGCGTCACGCACACCTGCGTGTTGTAACGGAGGCCGTTTACATGCTGTGAAACTCTGAGCCGTGTGGAATACCAAGAAATCACAACGGCAAACCCACACAGCAGCTCGTCTGAAAGCTCGCTACGATTATTAAGCACCTCGCGGCTTGGAGAGGCGCCGCTGACGTTTTTCACTCTGTGGTTTTTGGCAGCGTCTTCCTCTCCCCAGCTCACATCTGCCTGTGTTCGAGGAAACGCTGAGCTTCAAGAGAAGAGGGTCAGTCATCTCTGCGAGCTGGAACATGTCGGCTGGAGGAGATTAAACACACATGATTGACAGATTCTTCCTCAATAAGCAGGACCTGAAAGTCCCATTGAAAGTTACAGAAAAATCCCCCGCTTACATGTCCTGTTAGGTAGGATTCATTCACTTTGTGGGGGTCAGCTGATACCCCCTGATCGGGGTCAGGAGTTAAGCAGGTGAGACAGCGTCTGGAGGTTTGGGCTGCAGGTGCAGAGCTGATTTATAGCCTGTATCACATTTACACAGGAGGCGCTAACACAAAGAGCACGTTCACACGCCCCAAAATACATCTGTGACCAAAATAAGCATAATAAACAAAAACCTAAACAAAACGTTATTATGAAGATGAATATATTCCTATTTGTAGCAGTAATAGTGATGTTTCTGCACAATCAATAAGAGTCAAGCTGGACAGCAGATCTGTGGCCACGCCCACACATGTGATTAATACTCTGGGTGCTTTAAGTGCAACCACTTACTGTCTAATTGTCCTCGTCCACGTGGAAACGCAGAAGTGTTGGCCAATCAGAAGCCTACATCAAAAACATGGCGCACGGTCTGGTGTCAAAAAAGGAAGTAAAGGTGCGCACGAGGCACGACAAGCAGCTTTCAAAAGCTCCGCTTTCACACATAGCTTTCCAAACCATCTTATATTTATGGGGAAAATAAGACATTTACAACAAAAATGGCAAATTTTCAGTACAAATGTAAAACGTTTATGAGAAAAACAATAAACTCTTCAGTATGTTGGAAAATGTGTCGTATCCTGCAGATTGTAGCAGAGCAACAAACTAACAACTATTCTGGCTTTGATCAAATACTTGTTACAAATAAAACTTTAATGTACGACTTCACAGTATTTCCTGTAAAACTAGGATGAAAATAATTCACATATTGAGCTAAAATCCACTAAAACAACACTTAATGTCTTCTTCACAAGAAAAATAAAAGCAGTTCAAAGCAGTTGTAGCAAAAACACAGTAAATACATAACAAACATGAAAGAAAAACAGTTATTTTGAGGGTTTTGGTGAAAAAACAACTTTTTCCACCACAGTCTCAGTCGGCTCATTATCTTCTGATTGTTGCTGCTGGATGTGAGTCCTCTCGTTCTCTGTGTCCCTTTTGTGGAAAAACTTCTTGGTTATGTTTAATCAAGAAGTCGTATGTGGTTACGTTTATAAAATTATAGTGATTTGTTGTTGCTGTCTTCATGGGTACTTAAAGGTTTAAAGCTCATTAAACCAGGAGGAGATGGTGCCGTCACCGAGATGATCAGCCCACCAGCGGCTGGGCGAAGGCGGGACACGACCTCCTTAACCTCGATACTCACTAATGCTCAGCTTTGACAGCTGGCAATAACTGCACAAACACAGAATACGAGCGACTTAACGAGCTGCAACAGCAGCTTACTGAAAATATCCCTGTGATGGAACTTTATGAATAGATCACGAGCCACACGACTTTCATTGCATTTATGTCCGAGTACACAAAATGAACATTTTCTGCTGAAGTCGACATCATGAGTCCAGGATGGAGTCGTGTCACACTTTCACATTATGAGTAGTGAGTCCATCCTTAATGACCCTGAACTCTCTAAAATGTTCAGGTGTGAACACAGTTTGTCCAGCAAATCCACGTCTCACCTGTGTGGACTTTTATGTGACGCACACACATATACAGTACTGTGCAAAGGTTTTAGGCAGGTGAGAGAAACTGCTGTAAACAAAGAATGCTTTCAAAAATCAAAGAGTTAATCATTTATTTTTATCAGTCAGTGAATGAACAAAAGAGAAATCTAAACCCCATCGGTGTTTGGTGGGACCCCTTTGCCTTCTTCTAGGCACACTTGCACACCGTTTCTCAGCTGGTAGGTTGATCAAACACCTCAGAGATATAAGCACAGACCTGTGGATGTGGGCTTCCTCACAGCTTTCTGTCTCTGATCCCAGACATATATGAGTCCACACAGGGCCACCTCTGGCCCAGATGTTTCTGCGCTCTGTAGCTCCTCATGTTAGCGGCTCAGTGCGTCGTTCTGCTTTACTTCCTGTTCTGATCAGCTGCTGAGCTGCAGCTCTTCCTGTCTTTGGAAAAATAAAATCACGGTTGTAACACAGGAAGTGATGCACTGTACAAAGTACAAAGTACAGTGCATCTGCACCAGTTTGTTTGGAATGACAAGAAATGGAGGAAAGAGCGCCACCTGGAGGAACTAGTGGAGAAGCTACAGGTCAGGTAACTACATAACATAAACCTGCCTGCAGAGAATCAGAAATCTGTGAAGGTTTGGTTGAAGGTTTAAAAGCTTCCTGACCTGCAGGTTTTCCCATATTGTCAGTTTCCTCCTTCTGTGTTGGATCAGGCTCTCCTTTTCTAACGTGCTGCGCTTCTTTGCCTCTGCATGTGTTTTTAAAAAGCCCACAAACCAGAACATTCAGTCTTCACCTTGTCCAGCTTTTCACCAGCTGTGTTCATGTGCACGTGTTTAAGCTCAGGTCCACAAACAGTTTGTGGACACGTTGGAGAACTCTCTGATTTTGGTGGCCGTGAAGCTGAGCATCAGGACTTTTCACAGTGAATCATCCACACCACACAGCAGCAGATCCATGACCAACCTTTGATGGGGGATCTCAGGGTTGGCTGAAGCGTGGTCCATTTTCAGCATCTTCTTCCTGTCACATGATGACGTTTGTTTGCGCCTGTCGGGACGTCAGTATGAACTTTGTCTGTTTGTGTGTTTCAGTTCACGCTGCATATGCCCTACTCTGAGGAGACTGTGATCAGCTACCTGCAGACAGGTGTGGAGTACTGTGTGACCGCCTCCGTCAAGCCGCACTTCTCCAAAGCCATCCCGAGTGAAGCTCAGTGTGCCTTCACCAGCCCCCCACCCAGAAACTCACGTATGTGTGGCTGCAGACTTGCTCTCCTGCTTAATGTCGTTTCAGTTTAGTGAGCTAAAAGACGACAGCTCTAATTTTATCTTGTTTTGATGTATAAACAGCTGAATTAACCCACTTTACTGTTTATCACAGAGTTCTTCTTCTCTTGCTTCTGTAGTACGTCACAGAGGGGGTCAAAGCCCCGCCCACCAGAGCATGAGACCCAATTGGAAAGAAAGTTGGATTAAAGAGGGGAGGAGTTAGGACAGCTAGTTTCAGGGTCTGGTATAAGATGAAGGAGGAGTCCAGAAGTCCAGACACGAGCCGATGCTTATTACAAGTTTATGATGGCGCTAAAGCTGACCTGATTGTCCACGGTGTGACAGGAAGACTCTGTCCACACGCTGCTGTAGCTTATTTGGAGTCTGGTGATAAAGAAATCCTGTTTGTGCCACAAAATCATGTTTGATAAGTTAGAATATTTATTGAATGTCAATGTTCTCACTGCTCAGAGACACGAGGAAACTCCAGAGTGTCAGTTTTGAATTGAATGTAGTATGTAAGACGCACCTCTGTGATTAGCCTAGCTCTTCTTTTCACATGATGTCACATTCGTGCGTCCGGCACAGCCAATGGGAGCTCGGTTTTATTACCGTGTATGGACACATGCGTGTTCACAGACCTCACGCCCTGATGAAGGCACATGGACCGTGTTCGAAGACTGAAAGAGGAACCTGGTTTCAGAGCGAGCACTTCCTCTCAGGCATGTAAATGTGCAGGTGGAAGTCTAACACCTGCACCCTGGTCTCTTCCTCAGTGTACATGCTGGTGGTGCTGCTGGGGGCCTTCTGCGCGCTGGTGTTCCTCCTCATGGCGTTGGTCGCCTACGGCAGCCGGCTGACCTTCAGTGTGCTGAAAACGAGACTTCCCAAATCTCTGGTAACAGCGACTAATCGATCAGATTTAATCAGTTTATCAATCATCTGATGACACAAACTACGTTTGATGCAGTCCACAGGAAGTCACATGACACAGTGTGGGATCAGTGTTTTGCCTCTGCTGCTGTTGTTAACGGTGTTTTTATTTAAATGCTGGTGTCTGCATGTACTCGTGGTCAGAGCTGCTGTGACTGAGCAGAGGTCAGAGTAAACGGTCCCGCCCTCTCTTCCAGTCGTACGTCATCCTCTACCGGCGAGGAAGCGCTCCACCCGGACTCTCGCCTTAGAGCTCACATGACGACGGCTCGTCTGACCGCCTGAAGAGGAGCCACTCGGAGAAGTCTGTTTAGGTGGAGCCGGCGGAGCGGGTGTGGGGCTTCAGGTGTAATGATGTGTAACAAGTATTTTATGGATGATGTCGGTTGGCATCTGTTACACCACCGCAGTGGATTCTGGATCAAACAAACTTTGGTTCAGTGGGCTGAACAAGCTCAGATCATTTTAACTCTGCCGCCTATTCTTAATATTTGTATAAAAGTCCTGCTCTGTTTGCTCTGAGCCTGAAAATGGGGCGCGTGTATAAAAATGTCAAACTCCTGAACAGCTGATGCAGTCCTTCAGTCTCACCTGGACTGATTGAGTTCAGATGGTCATGGTCGCTGAGCTGACACGGTTTCCCACAGGGACACGTCCCACAACAGGTCGTGCCCATCTTTGTCGGACCTGTGACGATGTAATCCTGACAATAGCGTCTCCTGTGAATCTGAATAACGTCTGTGTCTATATTTTTATAACCTGGAGCTCTTCTTCGTCCCATTAATCGAGACAGGAAGTGAAATTTTCATAAAATCTCAGTGTCGTTACTGTGAGTTTATATGTGAAGCGTTACTGTGAAGTGTTCCTGTATTTCCTGCTTTCTGTGCTAAATAAGCAGACCCATGCTTTTCATTTAAAGTCAAGCTTATCTGGTTTGCAGGGGAGTGAAGGGTGGATGCCTGTGCAGCCATCTCCACCCATATTTGGAGTGAACTTTGAATGCGCTGATTTTTCTTTGATTGTTTTCTTGACTTGTCTTTCTTTCATTTTTAAATAAAGCAAACTGAACTCTGAGAGTCTGATGTGAAGGTTTGTGGATGATGCTGTATTAATCACACTTTGGACTCACCTGTTTAAAGCAGGTGAGGACGAGCTTCCACACACTGAGATCAAATCCCTCGAGGTCACAGGTCAACCTTTGTGAACATAACCTAGAATCATCACATTTATACCTCCGGTGCATCTAATGGGAGGCTGCCTGTATCCCGCCCTTGACTGTCTCTGATTGGCTTAGACCACGATATGAGCATAGTGTCGTCTGTTGTCGGCCACACAGAGACTTTTTTTTACTCGAACAG
>NW_005187670.1:719900-721871 GCF_000239375.1 Pundamilia nyererei | reverse complement strand
TCCCGCCCTTGACTGTCTCTGATTGGCTTAGACCACGATATGAGCATAGTGTCGTCTGTTGTCGGCCACACAGAGACTTTTTTTTACTCGAACAGCTGCTGGATTTTTTTAGTCACATTATTGAGGAATTAGGTCGCATTTGCAACCAAACTGGCTGCACTCTAGAGCCCTGCTCTATACAGCAGTAGTTGAGGTTCTATGTACACGCATGCACAGTATGTGTTATGGATAAAGGGCTGTGGAAATATGCAAGTAATAGCTATCTAACAGTATAGACATGTACATGCACACATCCATACAAATGTGGGAATCATTTAGAGTGCAGCTCTTCAGTAATGTGCTGCAGTATGAACAGTACAAACACCGTTAGACCTGCTGTGCTCTGTTCGTTTGTGCTCTCTGGGGTTTTCTGAATTTGAACATCTGCACGGCCGTCTCGTCGCAGAGATCTCTGTCAGGTTTCACCTTTATGCTAAGCCGGTGTTTGAGCGTGGCAGACACGTCCTCTCCAAAGCTCGGAAGCCTCGTCTGACATCATGGTGTGATGACAGACTGCTGACCTCCTTTCCAGCACAGCTGTTTGTGCCACTTTCAGCATCCTCTGGTTTCCTCTCTGCTTCTGGTGCTGCGATAAATTGATGAAGCTCACCTACAGGGACTTTTCCCTCTTGGTCGTCCTGTATGTTTAACTTTTGAGGTTTCACACTTTTGTAGGAGCACTTTGTCAAGGTCGAATTTCACAGGAGCTCAAACAGCAGAGTTTTAATGAAGCAGGGGCTGACTGCTGTCTTCTACAGCGGAGGATGCTCACACCTCATCATCAGGTCACCACAGGTGCAGAGTGGTGATGTGGTGAAGGATGGCGGTCTCCTTCAGCCTGGTGGTGCTTCCTCTGCAGGACCTCATTCAGGTCTTGAGCATGGCTCCTATCTTACAGCTCATGCTGTGTGTGTGTGTGAGACTGAGTGTATCAGGGATGGAATATGCTCTCTGAATACTCCCCCACTCTTGTAAACAGATGTTCCAGACCAGCGGTGTACCAAAAATGCAAAAATGGAGTGCACTCGTAGCAGTGGTGAGACGTGCGTGGATGGAGGTGTTGCACTCCATGGCGACCGAACCAGAGGTTTCCAGGTGAGGTCATGGCCATCGATGTATTTGGACCCGGCCAAGTCCTTCTTCAGCTGTCTCAGTGGTCGATGGCTGGACTACACATTTGCCACAACCTTCCTCGCAGCGCTCATGAAACAGCTTCCCCAGCTCATGAACGGACGCGATGCTGTTTTGATCCTGAGAGACAGTTACTTCTACATCTGCATCATCGCTCTCAGCGCCACTCTCCCAAAACTCTTCGTCAGGCTCAACATGAGCTTCCTCCATGAGGCCGCCTCTCTCTGACTCTCTGTCCAGTTCAACATCCAAACTAGGCAGAGGGTGACGTCACACAATGCACTGGCACAAGATGGCGCTGCACATGCTCTAAAACATAGGTGTCAAACTCTGGCCCGCGAAGCCATACCAAATTACTATTAGAGCTGGACTACTGGTATTATACAGCTAATATATATATTGTTTAGTATTAAGCTTTGCTTGTTCCATATTCAGTCCATAAGAAAAGATTCATTCATATATCTGGAGGAAGGTTTTTTTTCAATAAATATCAATGTTAGCCCACGATTTTGTTCCAGTTTTCAATTTTGGCCCACTTTGTATTTGAGTTTGACACCCCTGAAAACCAGTAACTTTAAACACTTACTGGTCAAATCCATCACAGACCTGACACAGCACCTGAGCGACGGTCCACAGTTCACTGAAACCTCCTCAGAAATGCTGTCATGAAGACATTCTTAATGAAGGGAAACAGGAGGACAGGCTGAGGCTGAAAATGACACCAGAACTGGACTGAAGGTCAGAGGAACAGGTGTGATGGAGAGATGGATCCACATCATGGTCAGTGTGTACGAGGAGGTC
>NW_005187670.1:691499-695152 GCF_000239375.1 Pundamilia nyererei | reverse complement strand
ATGTGTATTTATGACGACGATTTGTGAGACTGGTAAACTTATGATACGTACGATGGTCTTTCGTTCTACACGGTGCATTTCAAGGTCCTGCATCCATCCGTCGGTAAACTGTACCTGGGCTTGTTGCAGTGACCTGAAGTTACTAACCTTCATGAGTGTATGCGCTCACTCCAAGAACCGTGTGATTATAAATATGAGCGTGGTGAAGTTGGGCAGCACGCTGACGTCTTTTGTCCCTTTGTGTGCTCGTAAGGGTCTAACACTTTCACTGGTTTGATTTTTTTCCTCGTATCTTTTCTTTGACTTTTCATCATGTCTGTCTTTGTACGGACCGGCATTGTTCTCCTTCGTTTTGTACAGAACTTTTTTAGGGGACAAAGAAAAAGCAAGAACTTATTGGAACCGAAGAATGAACGTTTTGCGGTGCTGCAAATGCTTGCATTTGATGCAGTAAATCACGTGGTCTGTCAATCTCTATACAAACAGAAGATGAATGTGTGTCACTCTGTTTTTGTCCTGCAGGTGGAGCCGATGGATCCAAGGTGCCGCCTCCTCAGAACGTCATCACGAAGACCTTGAACACCAACTACACGCTGAGCTGGGACTGGCCGCCGGGCGCTGCAGGGACCCACGCCGTCACCTTCACCACGCAATATGTGCCGTAAGTCTGAGAATCACGAGGGCGGGGCTTATTTACCTGTCAGACGGTGGACACAGAGGGCGTGGTCCACCTGAAACATGTTTTCTTGATTCAGGTTCAGACAGGTTTGAGCTGAGAGAAACTAACTGTGAGCCAGCTTTAAAGTCAGTTACCATGGTAACACAGAGCGCTGCTGAGAGGGAAACCAGCCGTGAGTAAAGAAAGACATCATCAATGGAGCTGTGGCACCGGGATTCACCATGGCGACGGGCCGCTGTGGTAACCCCGCTAACAGCTGATGGAGTCGCCTTTCATAACATCTGTCGTTATGACGACGCCGTGAACGTGAACATTTCAAACCTGCAGCGGAGTCTGAAGTTCAGCTTCTTTTCCTCCTGGCGGCTGAATCGCTAAAGATGTGAAACTCCTGTTTCTGTAAATAAAACCGAGCTGTGTGAGCGATGGCTCCTCTGCTGCTCTTAACATTAAACGTAGCCTTCCTCCAAATGGAGGCTCTGCTCCTTATCCCGCCGTTGCCATGGTGACCCATGGTATCGGGCTCGCTTTCATGGACTCGGGCCTGGGTGAACTTTGATCGGCTTCAAAGTCTCTATCGCCCCCTGGTGTCTGGCTGGAGTATAGGTCCTAAACCCCGCCTCCTCCATGTTAGCGGATGGGACAGGGGTCAGGCTGATATAAAACAGTTCTCCTCAGATAATTTTTTCCAAAAATTCTTTCTTACATTATCAGTAGTTCTCATCGCACTGATTTGTGTTCAGTTGGTCTCCTTTCTATTAAGTTTGATTCTAATTAAACTTATAATGCTGTTAAAAATCATCACAACACTTCTGACTCGCAGTCACGGATAAACTTGCGTCTCTCTGTTTGGGAGTAGCAGATAGAGCGTGGATGCCGAGAGGAGCTCCAGCGTCCCGACTGTTTCAAACAGACAGCCTGAGGTGTTCTTCAGTAAACTGGACTACCCGACAGAACAGAGGTAAGTTAAATGTGTTTGTAAGCTAATCTGTAACTAACGTCCTTAGCTAGCTAGCTAGCAGAAACTCGTTTTGTGCGTTTAGCTAATCCGAGCAGGTGAATGAATTTACCCTGACTAAGGAAATGAAGAGAAACGCCCCGGGCCGCTCAGTTACTAACTAACTACCATTACTGTACTTTTAGACTGTAAGAGCAACAGGACTCTGCTTCAGCTCGTGTGCAGAGCTGATTATTAAATATGTGCAAACAGCAGCATGTTTTCTGTGTCCTGTCACATCTGTAAGGACAGAAAGACCAACTTATAAAAAAAAGCTTGCACTTCAGTAACCCCCATTAATTATTAATTAATCATATAACTGTACCAAAGCCCAATATTTATGTGCTGATACCAACTACGGCCACTTGACAGCTTAAGTTAAAATGTATGTTTAATTTTTCCACTTATGACTTTTGTTTAAAATATTCAGGTTAAAAAACAGTCTGAATTATTGTTAGTGAGGTATGTTCACAGTCACGTGCAGTATTCTGTACAGCTTAAATCCTTGAGGAGAAATAATTGAAAGCATTAATGTTTGTTTCTCAGTTCTCAGGCAGCAGGTCACACACTGCTGATAACACCTCCGTGTGTTGTGACCAGGATGCAGCAGCAGACTGAACCAGGACTCAAACCTGCTCCATCATCTCATCTTTGCAGATCTCCATTTATACAGCACCGACAACTCAAAGGTGAACATTATCCTCAGATTCAGACCTCAACACCACCCAGTGACAGCAGACAGATCATCCATCATGTTCACATGTTAACTGCAAAACTAATGACAACAAGGTTAAAGCACCACATGTGCTGTCAGTGAAAGCTGCAGCTGTTTATTGATAAAGTTAAACACTGACTGCATGAAGAGAACATGATGTTTTCTCTGACACAATTAAATAAAACCCGATGAAGGTCAAAGGTCGTCACTTGTATGTTGAACTAAAAACTTGTCGTCTGGGATCCTTTCACTGTTTTTTGCCAATGGTGTGTTATTTACCATAAGCATCTACCATCGCAGAGTCCAGAGCTGCCTCCATCCTCAAAGACCCCACACACCCCCAGACTGTTCACTCTTCTGCCCTCGAGACGAAAGTTCACAAGTGTGAAATCCAGAACATCTCGACTCAACAACTCCTTCTCCACTGCTATCAGACTCCTGAACAGCTGACCTATTTTAGCAGTAATAATAATTTTTGCACATCAGGTCATCTCACATATCAACCAGCATATTAAGCTCATAGCTCTTTTAATACTTCAATTGTTTTGTCTCCATTCATTTATCCATGCTATTTGTATTTTATCTATTTGTACACATTAACCAGCATCTGTGTGTGGACAGCAGAGAAAGAAAATGCTTTTCTTTGCACACATGACAACAAACGCTTCGAACAGACAGCTGTGGGTGGGTCCCTGCTCGACTGGACCAGCACTGCAGCGGGCATTATTCATCTCCACAGTAACTGTCAACTATAGACCTTTTTGAAGAAACTAACAATAAGTTGAATAGTTTTCTTTACCTGCATGGCTCAAGTACAGCTGCCAGCTTTTGGAGGTTTACCAGCTCTGATGGAGTTAAAATGACCAGCTCGTGCTTTTGTTTGTCTACAGCAGCAAAAACAGCCTCTTGATTCTTTAGTAGAGAGAAACCACATCCAGTGTTGAACTCCACCGTGTGGAAACATCCTCTGTGAGTGGCTCTTTCTGTTGCCCCAGACTTGTTTGCTCCTGGTGTAGTTCCTCCATATTAGCAGGTGCTGTCTGTAATCTTGCTTTTCAGTGTCATAAAGCTGTTGAATTTTACTTGAAATAGTCTTTCAGGCAGTTGGAAAGTTGGACCACCTGACGCTAACTGTAGCACATGTTCTAACCCCCTATCTTCTCCCACTGATAGTGGTCTACAGCCCAGAGCAATCCATTGTGTAAGTTTGTCCAATGTTGACTTACTACTTATCAGAATCAGAATACTTTATTAATCCCTGGGGG
>NW_005187670.1:688990-690332 GCF_000239375.1 Pundamilia nyererei | reverse complement strand
ACGATTGAGCAGGTAGATGATGGCGTCCTCAGTTCCGAGACGAGGCTGATAAGCGAACTGAAGGGGATCCAGATGTGGTCCTGAAGCCAGTCATCTCATCAAGTTTGGGCTGCCACCACCTTTTGTTGGTACTCGACTGGTAGCGCTAACAGCTCCCACAGTTTCTGTGCCCGCTGCAACAGGTTTTGCATTTAGATGGTACCATAAGGTGGAAGTGCTTCGGTGGTATCCAAACTCCTTTTTGCACAGTTTGTACAAAACCACGCTTTTATCAAGGCTTCTGCTTGGTAGTCTTTTGAAATGAAATCTGCTTCCAATCACTCCTAGCAACGCACTTTCTTATGACACTTTAGCTGTGTCCCAATTCAGGGACCGCATGCTTCGGAGTGGGCATTTGTAGACCGATTGTGTCACAGCGACGCGACGAAGGGTGTCCCAATTCGAAGAGTCCTCAAAATGCGGTTGACAAATGCGCCCTTCATTTCCCCAGATTTGAAGGCTGGGTCCAGTGTAGCCTTCGTGACCCAATCTATCCCACAATTCATAGCGTGGCGGTGGGTGTGTATATTTTTTTCGGAAAAAAGTGGCAGACGGCTGAAGCGGAGCTGTCACGGTTAGGTGGTCCTCACCGATCACCTTGCCACTTTTTGGGAGTGTTTGTGTGTACTGTCGTGTCTCCTCTCCATCTTGTGCATGTGTTTTGCTGCGGAGACATGTACCTCTGGAAGCCGTGGCACGGCACGGCAGCTGACCCGAGGGGTGGGTCCGGAGCTGGAAGCGTCGCACCTGTACGTAATTACTTCACCGGCTACAACTGATCTGAAGCAGCCCTATTTAACGGTGCAGTCGAGTCACAACCAACGCTGGAACGTTGAACTAAACCGGGTAGCGTAATCGTGGCTAGTGTACTCAGTTTGTGAAAGAGAGATGGTTGTATTACAGTGCGTGTGCTTTTCTCATCTGCCCTCAGGATTCAGAGATCGGAGGAGGAGCCGGCACAAGGAGCGGTTTTGGATTATGACAGCACTGTCACTGCAGGAAGAAGTCATCGTATAACTGCACTGCTCTTTCTGGATTACAGACTCGAACTATTGACTCACCTTTTCACTGTGAATAAATTCACTGTCACTCTGCAAGGAGTCTCGCACCTGAGTCCTTTAATTCCATTTCACCATGACAGGAGCGGCCGAAGAGTAAACTTTTAAAAGTAAGTACTGAATATTATGTCACTTATTTATGTTGTTTAATAACGAAGAACATTAAACATTCCTGTTGGCCACATGTCGGCAAAGTTATGTGACATTAGTGACGTTTGTACTAACTTGGTTTTAAAGCCTTTAAA
>NW_005187670.1:679168-687778 GCF_000239375.1 Pundamilia nyererei | reverse complement strand
ACTCTTCATTCTATCAGACACAGTTATCACAGCTCCTACATTTGCTTTTTATAAATATATGTAAGCAATGAGCCACATTTAGTAATGACAACATATTAAAAGAACAATATTTGGGGGACTGACGTTTTCTCCTTTTTTCTTCCTCTTTCTTTTTTTCTGGGGTGTGTTTGCTACTATTTTTATTTGTTTGTTTTTGCTTGTTTCTTTTCCATACCTTTCTACTGTGCTGCTTACACTAACAAAGTGCGCTGTCAGTCTTCCCTTCTGTTTTTGTCTTTGTGTTTTGTTTCTTCTTCTCTTTTTGTCTATGGGGTAGTCACTCTTCATTTTGTCATTTTATTGTATTCTTAAGTGTTCTTGTGTGTCTTGAACGGCGCTTTTAAATAAAATGTATTATTATTATTACAGCTCGTGTCCCGGCTCGTGTTTCTCCTCTCTGGTTTCACTGGAAGTCATTTGAGACGTTTATTAACCACCTGGCCTGCCATCATGTGATCACATAAAGACCTTTTAACTCCTCGCTGGTATTTTAATACGAGTTTAAGTGTAAGTCAGAGTGTGCTCCATGCCTCAGAGAGCCGTGGAGCAGCCTTCCTCTTCGTAGTCTTCCTCCCTCGTCCCCATCATCCTGCTTCCACAGGCGTTAACCTCCCAGCCCCGACCTATGAAACAGACACGTTTACTGAAACATGGCTGGTGTGTTGCTGTTGTAATTTGACTTTATTTGAATGAAAGCTCTCCCTCCAGACCCGCCGAGTATTCGGGGAGGAGCGAAGACAGAACACAAAGAAAGAGCAGAAGGGTTTAATGTGTTCTCATGTTCATGTCTCCTCAGGAAGCACCAGCTGAAGAGGAAGACTCCAAACTGGATCACAGCGTGCAACCAGACGTCACACCGGTCATGTGACCTCACACGGTTCAAGCTGTTATTCATCGGCAACTTCATGCTCCGGGTGCGAGCCACCGTGGACGGGCGGCACTCGGAGTGGGCGCAGAAGACGTTCTGCCCCTATGAGGAGGGTAAGTACTCGGCTTTCCAGGAAGTGTGACGTGCACATGCTGCAGCAGCGTGTGAGCTCACAGCCTTCGCACTGTATCGGTGCAACAGCCGAGAGCTGCGCTCAGCAGAGATAAAGATCTCCAGCTTCAAATATGTGACTGTGAATCGTGCGTCCATGTGTGAGGCTCTCATCGCTGCAGTAAATGAACCAGAATCAGCCAAGCAGTCACAGAAAGTGTGCAGGTGTTCACTAGTGATGTGTCCTGTGTGTCGGTAATGTCGGGGGAGTTTTGGTAAGCGCGTATCGAGGCTTGCTTTGATTACGTATGCAGTGACGTTCGAGGCCTCGCGGGCAGTCCGTACCACGTGACTGATTCAGGAACTGGCTCGCCGGTTTGCGCCAGATTCGAAATAAAATGGGCAGCAAAACACAGCTGATTTCCACCATCACTGTGTTGTGGAATTGGATTACGTACGTGCTACATAGCTACTTGAGCATTTCTTCTTCGATGGGACCAGCAAGAGATTTTTTTTAATCTCATCTCTCCTGATAAAGTATGCACACAGTAATAAATATCATGATAAGCACCATAATATAAGTAAACAACACTACAGATCCTATAATCTGATTTCTGTCTTTCAGTTCATTAAAAAGTGAAGCGCCACACACTAGTTTGTGTCATTGTCCAGATGCACATAAGCATGATTACACAGTTACACAATCATACCAAAACTCTGTCCTCATAGTTTCCACTTTCTCTTTTGTATCAGACATCCTGAGACAATATTCGGGATAAATAACCATGAAAACAATTTATTTATTCCATTTAGAGGTTTACTCGTCACATCATTATAATCACAGAGCCTGTTTCACTTGAATTGTCCACTTGATGGCGCAGTAGAGCAAATGAATCATCGCAATGCTTCGAACCATGAGTCGACCAGTTGGATGGAAGCTTCAGTTCATCACAAGGCTTCATCTCACCATCAGTAGTGTTCATTACACATCCTGGGACCTGAGCTCACCTGTTATCTGAACCGCCTGTGTCTGAATCATTACTGCAGGTATTTGCTTACCTGAGCCGTCAGTTTGTTCTTCCTCACATCTGCAAATATGCAAACCGTGCAGCAGAGCTCTCTGCAGGTAGACCAATACAACGTACGCCTGACGGCATGTTGAGGATTGGTGAATGAGACCATTTGGTGGCTTTCAGAGAAGCCTCCTGAGATCAGGATGGTCCCCTTCAGCTCCGGTTCAGACTGTGGCAGCAGCTGTGTGGGGAGTCTGCAGTTATGCAATGACTGCTTCAGCAGGGGACGTCTGAAGAGCCTCGCTGAGCTGAAGACGATCAGAAATGAAACCGTGAGCGAGCTTTTCAGCGTCTCAGAGCTCTCGCCGTCGCTGACTTCAGTCCAGTCAGAGTGAAATCCTGGTTTCTGTGTTTCTGTCTGTGTCCTCAGTGAAACCGTCTGCCGTCATGGTGGGAACCTCCCCAGCTCCAAGCACACTGGCATGACAGAGCTGTAGCAGATGGAGTGGACTGTTAGAGAAGCTGCAGCTTTGATTTTGTCCAATAAAAACGTCTCTCCACATCTGTCCCCCTCAGCCTTCATCGGTCCACCTGATGTGACTCTTCATGTCACTGGGACATCTTTGGAAGTCAGCATTAAAGACCCAGTGTTCAAGCAGTCAGAACTGAGGGAGACGTACACCTCGGCCACCTATAACATCACCTACTGGAAGAGCAGCTCGAAGGAAGAGGTGGGAACGCCGGTTTGTAGTTTTAGCTTCTAATATTATTAGAAGCTAACATTATGCCAGCTAATATCAGGCTCCAGTGTCCTAAAATCACACTTTCCCTCTGATAAACAGTTTGATTACGTTCTCATATCACACGAGAGTTTGTTCACAAAGCGTCTGAGTGCAACAATGTTAGATGCACAATAAAGTTTCATTAAACCAGCTAAAAGCAGCAGAAACAGCATTGCTAAGGACACTTAAGCATAAGCTCAACAACTCATGGCTGAGCTTCCCTGACTTGCACTGGCCTCCTGTCACAGAGCTTCACAGCCTCTTTCAGATTAAATAAAGGTGGCGGCGTCTCGCCCACCAGTGACAGCTGAGGGAAACAGCACTGACAGCCTTCCACAGGCTTGGAGGTGGACGCGGTCCAAACAGTAGCAGGAATACGGCCACAACCGTTATGATGTACAGTCCAAATTTCATGTGTTTCATCTCTCATAGAAGCATGTTTGTCCTACAGCAGCCACCGTAGTTAGAGCTACGCACTTAAAGTGTGAGGGGTATCTTAACAAGGTTCCAAGTAGAGCTTCAGCATGCAACAAGAAGAAATGTGACACAAAACAACACTTGAACTGAAACAGGCTGTTTTACACCAGTTTAGGACCACATGCCTTTAAAAAGCCAAATCTGTGCAAAAATGTGGATTCATTTCATTTTCTGTCAGGTGGTCACTGCCATGATGTTCTGATGGCAAAGGCAAAAAGACTTTCCCTTGTTGAACGTGGTCGGGTTGTTGAAATGCATAGGCAGAGTCTCTCGCAGCACGCCATCGCTGCTGAGGTGGGACGCAGTAAGACAGTCACTTGGAATTTCTTAAATCTTAAATAAATTCTTAAATGATCCTGAGGGTTATGGAACAAAAAAGTCAAGTGGAAGACCCAAAGAAACGTCTCCAGCACTGAGCTGCAGGATCCACTTGGCTGTCCATCAACACACTGGACGATCCTCGACCCAAATTAAGGCCGTTACTGGTGGCGACTGCAGCCCCATAACCACCAGACGGCATCTGAGACTGAAGGGCTTCAAAAACAAAACACGTCTTCAAAGGCCTCGTCGCCTTGGACACAACAGAACTGACCGTTTGGACCAAACATGGGACGTTGAAAAGTGGAAGAAAGTTTTATTCTCTGATGAGAACAAATGTAACCTTGATGGTTTCCAACATTACTGCCATGACAAGTAGATCCCACCTGAGATGTTTTCTACGCCCCACAGTGGAGGGGGCACCATAATGCTCTGGGGTCTTTTTCCTTTAGTGCAGGGGTGTCCAAACTCTGGCCCGCAGGCCAACTGTGGCCCGCGATCCATTTTTAATTGGCCCGCAAGTAATTTTATAAATAGAATAGAATATGGCCGCACTTCAACTTTTGCCTGAGTGTATTGCACTTCTTATTTTTAACACCAGGGGGAGCTGCTGTTGATCAAGGCAGTTGCTCCACCAAAAAGGACAATCACAGAAGAAATTTACCCCAAGTTACTAAACATGGCAGAACCAAAGAAGCGAAAAGTAGAAAAGTGAGTGCAGAAAATTTCAGACATGGTGGGAGAGTGAATTCATCAAGGAATTCAAGGAGAAGTGTGTCTGTTTGATCTGCACTGAGACTGTGGCAGTTATGAAAGAGGATAATGTACGACGTCATTATGAAACCAAACATCAGGCCTGTGCATCTGGTGCTGAGCCAGAGCAGACATTAGCTCTCCTGCAGGGTCAGCAACAGTATTTATTTCGTGCTCAACAGGTCCAGGAAAAGGCTCCGAGAGCCAGCTATGAGGTCGCCCAACTCATCGCGAGACATGGCGAGCCTTTTTCAGATGGAGACCTCATAAAACACGGCCTCGTTAAAGTCACCGAAATAATGTGGAAAAAGTGCAGAACTTCAACGTCAGCGTGTCCAGAAATCCAGTCGTGCGACGCACTGAAGACTCGTCAGCCAACATTAAACTGCACCTGTCTGATAAAGCTGCGCTTTTGATTTTGACTCCATCGCAGGCGATGAGAGCACCGACGCCACAGACGCCGCACAGCTGCTAATCTAATTTTTTTTGCGGGGAGTGGACGAGAGCACGAGCGCTTTAAAAATATATCCCACAGTACCCGTGTGTTAGGTGCACATGCTTCAAATATCAATAATGCGCATCTTTCTGTCACTACCCTGCTTTTGCGCACCACTTTCTTATGTGCGTTTTTCTTGTTAACACACAGAGCACACCGCTGTGCACAGCGCACGCACATGTAGTCAGCTGATCTCATCTGACGCAGAGCTGCTCCTTGATCAAGTGACATCACCAGAATAATTTACTAAAATCATGCACTCCTGTTATTAAGCCCAGTTCAGTCTGTTAATGTTGATAATCGTTTCAAACAGATGTTAACAGATGTGTTGCTGATCAGCAACACATCTGTTAGCTTGTTATTTAAGTTATTGGGCTCGAGCCCAATAACTTAAATAACAAGCTTGAAATGTACCTGTCACATCTTTATTGTTTTTTCTCTGTGCTGTAAATCTTCTAAGAATAAATCCGAGGCTGTTGTGAGAACGAGCTACCAAAGCTTTTTCTGAATAAATCAATAAAGATCCATTTATGGAAAGCTGTGATGAAGGCAGTTTTGTCTTTAATTATATTCAACAATATAACATATTCGACCACTTCTAAGTGATTTTTCTAACTTTAATACACTAAAGTTAAGGTTATATTTCTAATTTCTAGTAAGTGGCCCCGCCCCTCCTATATTTTTATGTATGTGGCCCTCAGTGAAAAAAGTTTGGACACCCCTGCTTTAGTGGAACAACGGAGCTTCAGGAGCCGATGGCTGTGTGCAGATGTTGCAGAGAACATCCCTCATTGCTGAGAGCCCTCGTCTGTGTGGTAACCACTGGGTTTTTCAGTAGGATAACGTTACAGTACACAATGCAGGACAAAGGACTTCTTCCAGGAGAAAAACATCACTCTTCTGGACCATTCTGCGTGTTTCCCTGATCTAAATCCAACTGAAAACCTTTGGGGATGGATGGCAAGGGAAGTTTACAGAAATGGAGAACAGCTTCAGACAGTAGATGTCCTTCATGCGGCCGTCTTCACCACTTGGAGAAATGTTCCCACTCACCTCATGGAAACGCTGGCATAAAGCAAGCCGCAACGAGTCTTTGAAGTGATCAACAATAAGAGTGGAGCTCCTCATTACTGACTTCATATTTGGGTTTACCTTTTTTGAGGTGTGGTCCTAAACTTTTGATGAGCTGTAAAACAGCCTGTTTCAGTTTAAGCGTTGTTTTGTGTCACATTTCTTCTTGTTGCATGTTGAAGCTCTACTTGGAACCTTGTTAAGCTCCAGCATGCAAAATATGATTTTTGCTAATTTTAAACTGGTTTTAAACTTTTGATCTGTATTGGGTCAAAGAATAAAAACAGATACTGAAGACCTCTGACCTCCTCTCTGCTGCCTCCTACAGGTAAAAAAGATCCTTGAAACGAGGGAGGACCGAGCGGTTCTTAGTGACCTGGACCCGCTGAGCGAATACTGCGTCCAAGTCCAGATCATCTATAACATGAACCCCAGACCGGGCGAGTACAGCGACGTCGTCTGTGAGCGCACCGGTGACGGTAGGCACCGCCGTCAGACAGCCGTCACAATCGCTCAAGGTGTTGCTGATGGGCTCACCTGCTGCTGTGTGGTTTTCTTACAGTGGATGCAACTCCGTGGGTGGCGGCCGTGGTGGCGTTTGTGGTCATGGCCACGGTGGTGGCTCTGGTGGTGACTCTGGTGGTCTACTGGAAACAAATCTCCAAGTTCCTGTTCCCAGAAGTCGTGCTGCCGCCACACTTTAAAGAGGTGTGTGTCCTGCCTTTCAACCCCTTCATCTACCCAGTCTCGCTGCCCTCTGAGCACTGCGACCACGTCAGCATCGTAGCAGACCACAGGACTGAGGATGAGGAGGAAGGAGGGTGCAGCACAACCTGATACCTCACAGGATGGGGGGCTAGGAGGAGCAGGAGGAGGTGGGGTGCACTTTAAAGACTCTGAGAATTGGCCTCTGACTGTGAGGTTTTAGAGCTGTGAACTCTGCAGCAGTGAAGTGATGAAGACGAGCAAGAACAGGTGAAGCTGGCCCAGGTGAAGCTGGCCCAGGTCACGCCGCAATGCATTGTGGGAGCACGCCACCGTTTTAGCAGGTTGCGAATCAAAACAAACACACTGTGTTGGAAGGAAGATTGCTATGAACCATACTTCAAAGCAGCTCAAAAGAAAAAGGACGTTATGGAGGAAGATTGCATTGGAAGTGTGGACCCGTATGAAACACAGCTGTGGAGTAGAAACCCTGAACCGCTATTGACTTAGCTTAGCCTGATCTATTCTTGTTCCTTGTCTGTGGAGTCAGCGCGTACACGGCGAACCAATTTTGCCATTATAAATCTCTGGAGGCGCACATCCACCAAGGATCGGGTACAAGATTTGGCAATTATTAGACTCCACGTTGTCAATACGCCGTCATTCAAACAAAGGTAAGTCAGCTCGAGTACTGCGAGTGAAATGCGTTTGATTTCCCCGAACATTCAAAGTAGTGCAGCATAAATTCATTCATGAGGGGAAAGTAGAGTGAGAACATGTGGGGGCTGTTAGAGGGAAAACACAGTGCGTTCACACTGAGTAAAGTATTCTGATTGTATATTTTACAGTTTTGTACTGTCGTTCTAAAATATCATTAAATGTACATAAGTAGACTGATTTTACATGTCAAAGGTAAAATAACATAACATCACTAACCGTATTTTTATGCGGGAGGTATTTTCTGTTATTTTACGGTTGTATTTTGGCGCCCCGGCTGCCGGAATATTACCGTTTTTTTTTTAACAGTGCACCTTACTTGAAAATGGAGGTAAGTTCAGTAAAGTCCTTATCACGTTAGAGTGCGCACTTCCAATTTAAATAGTGCTCTTCAAACACTTTCAGATAAGACCCTTCTCAAAGTCTAAAAAATTCAGGAGCCTAATTTTCCATGAAGTGTTATTTTTTAATTATTCAATAAATAATGTTCGATTAAAACCTATGACTGTGTTTCAGGGAACGCTGAGGACTACTGCGCTGTTTGCTCCATGTTAGATGCTGACGCTGACCGCAGCATGATTGAAATGGTAAAACAAAAGAAACACATAAGTCTTAGTATCATTACTTGCTAATCATGTTTAAAATGTTGACTAATAGTATTCACTCAACAGAATGAGTTTTTATTTTTCGCGTGGTGTGTCCTAGGATGCTAAAGGCGTGTGCTGCTGAACTTGGAGAGCCGCTACGAGTCTTCAACCTCCAACAGAGGCTGAGGTCTTTTAACATCTGCAGGAAGCTCCTGAGGATGTTTGACCAGTTGGTGGTTGAAAAACTCCTTTGTCCCACATCATCAAACTGTTGAACTCCTCTCTGGAGGGGAAAGCGAGGGGATACAGGGCGGGAACAACTGAGCTGTAGTGCCTTTTCATTGCGACTCACTCAAATGTGGAATCCACTGGTATTCCCATTTATCCATATTATATATTCTGCATTTATATATGTGTTATATGTATATATGGTATATTTATGCTTAAATCCTTACTCTCATTCCCCTTTATTGCATCTGTAACATGCAACTTCTGTCAGTGCTGTGCTGCTGGAAACTACATTTCCACCCACCTGAGGGATTAATAAACTTTCATCTAATCTACTCTTTACGCTCAGCAGAGTACAACAAACCACAGTCTGATCATCCAACAACAGCTGACACAGCAGAATATCAAGCATTATATAATACAGCGGTCTCCAACCTTTTTTATG
>NW_005187670.1:659572-663940 GCF_000239375.1 Pundamilia nyererei | reverse complement strand
CTGAGGTCACAATGACCACCTGTGGACACCTGAAGACCGAGACTAGAGGCAAGATGGCGGCAGCTGATCTGCTGCGTGTGCACGTGCGTGTGCACGTGTTACAAACCCTCAGACCACACACACACACACACACACACACAGCAGGGCTATAGACTAACGTTTACTTCTGTAACTTGTCCTTTTCCCCATGTGTCTGCGATGACACCTGTAACCTGGGTGCACGTGACATCATTACTGGAGGTGGGGTTTATTTTCAAGCCATTTGAACTTTGAACGGAACATCTTCTTTGGAAATATTGTAGGCAATGTTAAACCTCATGTCGGCGTCCTCTGACGACCTGTTTGCTGCTGCCTGAAAGGCCGATGTCTCGGGACTACTTCCTGTGAGGTCGTGCTGACGACACTGAGCTGGAAAGATTTCTGTTTTTCTCTTCGCACACACATGTTGACTTTCTCAGAGAGATAGCGATATAGAACACATAGTATGCAAACTGTTAACCCCACTCCAGCCAATCCTCTGTTTCTGTCCTGCAGGTGGAGCCGATGGATCCAAGGTGCCGCCTCCTCAGAACGTCATCACGAAGACCTTGAACACCAACTACACGCTGAGCTGGGACTGGCCGCCGGGCGCTGCAGGGACCCACGCCGTCACCTTCACCACGCAATATGTGCCGTAAGTCTGAGAATCACGAGGGCGGGGCTTATTAACCTGTCAGATGGTGGACACAGGGGGCGTGGTCCACCTCACCAAACCAGCGACAGGAAGCTGTCAGAGAGGCTTACTGGAAACGGGCTCAGGCTCAGCCATCTCTTCCTCATACTTGAAGCAGAGCCTGAGCCCGGCTCGTGTTTCTGCTCTCTGGTTTCACTGGAAGTCATTTGAGACGTTTATTAACCACCTGGCCTGCCATCATGTGATCACATAAAGACCTTTTAACTCCTCGCTGGTATTTTAATACGAGTTTAAGTGTAAGTCAGAGTGTGCTCCATGCCTCAGAGAGCCGTGGAGCAGCCTTCCTCTTCGTAGTCTTCCTCCCTCGTCCCCATCATCCTGCTTCCACAGGCGTTAACCTCCCAGCCCCGACCTATGAAACAGACACGTTTACTGAAACACGGCTGGTGTGTTGCTGTTGTAATTAGATTTGATTCAATGAAAGCTCTCCCTCCACTAATGTGTTTTCATGTTCTCGTATCCTCAGGAGGTACCAGCTGAAGTTTAAGAAGAAGAAGACAAACTGGATCACGGCGTGCAACCAGACGTCACACCGGTCATGTGACCTCACACGGTTCAACCTGCACTACCTGGGCATCTTCGTGCTCCAGGTGCGAGCCACCGTGGACGGGCAGCACTCGGAGTGGGCGCAGACGGAGTTCTGCCCCGATAAGGAGGGTAAGACGAGTACTCGGCTTTCCAGGAACTGCGATGTGCACATGCTGCAGCAGCGTGTGAGCTCACCACAAACCATGAAAAATAAGGTGTTATGACTCAGAGGTGAACAGCCTTCGCACAGTATCGGTGCAACAGCCGAGAGCTGCGCTCAGCAGAGATAAAGATCTCCAGCTTCAAATATGTGACTGTGAATCGTGCGTCCATGTGTGAGGCTCTCATCGCTGCAGTAAATGAACCAGAATCAGCCAAGCAGTCACAGAAAGTCTGTGCAGGTGTTCACTACACATCCTGGGACCTGAGCTCACCTGTTGTCTGAACCATTAGTGTAGATGCCCTCAAGCCCACAGTTCTGACCCAACTTTTATTCAACCAGCGAGTTTTTTTTATTTTGTTTTGTTTGTACCCTAAGTGACGCGGGAGTCTCTCTAAGTCGATGTCCAAGAAGTTTCTCAGCTTTTATTTACATTTCAGCAAAAAGTGTCACATCCAAAATGATTCATAGTCTTGTTAGAAAAGCCTTTATTGGCAACCTCGGATCAGTGTTTCGCACGTCTCCACAGGTATTTTTGCTCCTCCGTCTTTAGCAGTGAGCTCAGGTTGGAGGGTCTCCTCGCCCTGGTCTTTAGCTCGTCCACAGAGTCTCAGTTGGGTTGGAGTCAGGACTCTGGCCGGGCCGCTGCACAGTGTTAATGGTTTTGTCAGCTAACTGTTGGTTTTGCTGTGAAATGTCTGCTGGTGCCTGAGGCCAAGTCTCTCTGCAGACTGCCTGATGTTGTTGTTGAGAATCTTCGTTCATGTTCGACAGTGGGGATGGTGTTCTTTGGGTTCAATTAAAGAAACGTCATCGTTACTAAACAAAATTTTTTTCTTCCTCCGACCAAAACACAGAAGACCAGACGTCCTCTTCTTTGTCCAGATGAGCATTTGCAAAGGCCAAGCGGGTATTTGTGCGCCTCCTCTGGAGAGGTGGCGTCCTCCTTGAGATGCATCCGTGGAAACTGCAGCCACTGGAACTTTGGAAAGCGTGAGATGTGGCCTCGTGACAGTGTGTTATAATTATGGGCTTGGCTGTATTTGCCTAGCTGAGCCTGCACTGTGTGCTGCCTCACATATACCAACATGCAAATATGCAGCCCGAGCAGCGGAGCTCTCTGCATGTAGACGACCGACACCGCGAACGCGTCGCATTGATTTGAGTAATCACGTATTTCATCGATTGTGGTCTGTCGCCTCACAGTAACAAGGTCCTAGGTTTGAATCCAGGCTGTCTGCCTAAAATGGCAAAGCCTTAAAATAAGTATGGTAGTCCACCCCGTGCCCCCCTTTAGACGCAGCCCTGCCATGTAAGGATGAGTCTGTTCTGACGCCTGTGGCTGTAAGTTAACGCCGGGCGATGCAGAGCTGGAACGGGCGCTGCTACAAACACATTTTGTTTCTACCTGTGGAAGAGGCTCCGCCTCTTTGTCGACAGACTCCATCTTAAACTATGACATCAGACTGCAGGCTGCGTGGGCACGCCGCTTTCACACACGTCTGCACTGCAGCGGTTTATTTGTTGTTTAGTGCGGTGATAACATCGAAGCACGCTGTGAGTTATTATTCAGTGCAGCCTGATATCACTGATCAGAGCGAGGCGCAGGTCTCAGGTCAGTGTGGGCGTCTCCAGACTCACCTGCTGGTTTGTACCTGTGCTGATGAAGATGACGGGTGAGGAGGAGGAGGAGAGGTTTATGTAACGCCTGCTGATTGTGTGATAGTAGAAAATGTTCCTGCTCTTATTCTTCTCTGTTCAGCCTTTGAATGTTACTATTAATATTTTCTGTTCTTTTCCTCGTGTCTTCATCTCTGTAGACGATTTCAGTTGTTTTTGTAAGATTGCAGTCAGGTGTTGCTTAAATCTGCTGCTGGTGTCAGACAAGCAGAAAGAAAGAGGAAGGAAGCAGCCGACGGGGAGAAACCAGGACAGCTGTCACGTCCTCTGTGCTTGTTATTTCAGCGTTGGCGGCCTGAGCTAAAGTCCAGCTGCAGAGGTTTCAGGCCCTGTGCAGTGAGACAGCAGTCTGCCCGGGCTCCTTCAGTAGACGGTCACATGGTGTTTAAGGACCGCCTCACAGGTGTCAGAGCAGGTGAAACACCTGCTCATCAGGTGAATAAATGTGATCTCCTCTCTGTCCCGTCTAGCGGCTCTGGGGCCTCCCAGCAACGTGACCCTCGCTCCTGCTGGAAGCGACCTGGACGTGGTCGTCACCGACCCGCTGACCAGCAACAACACCTCCATGAGGGAGCACGTCCCCAACCTGTACTACCACGTCCAGTACTGGGAGCGCCAGGCTGATGGGCAGGTAGGAAGCCCCTCCCACTTCAGTATTACCTTTTCTCAACGTGTGTGTGTGTGTGTGTTTGTTCTCGCCTCCCCAAGACGTTTCGGTGGAGAACAGATGTATTTCCTGTGTGAATCTCGCGTACTTCCTGCCGTACTTCCTGCCAGCTAGCTGCAGTTGAGCAGCGAGCTGAAAACTGGTTTGATGAGGAAGAAACGGGTCACTGCAGCACGTCCCAAAATAAGCCGAGCGCGTGACGAGCGAGTCGATGATGAGGGTTAACGCCACACAAACACGAGATGCACGGAGGAATCAGACAGCTCAGAGCCTCACACAGAAACACGGGAACCTATCAGAGCCCACCACATCTGCAGAAGGACCCGCCCCCTCGGGTCAGCTGACTGACTCAGACTGTAAAAAAACGGGTCGAGTGAGTAGACGGGACACGTGAGCGTCTCAGGCCTGTGTGTGTGATAAAGGTGATGATGAAGACGTGGTCCAGCTGCAGAGGTGCAGCCTCAGTGATCGTGACGGTGGGAGCACAAACGTGTTCAGCACCAAACCCCCAAACGCACAGGAAACCACACAGACGTCACGTTTACACTCGTGGTGGAGTTTAAGTTAGGATGAAACTCACACAGACACACAATCACACAC
>NW_005187670.1:659248-659552 GCF_000239375.1 Pundamilia nyererei | reverse complement strand
TCACACACTCAGCTCAGAGTGATGCTCTCTGCCGTTACCCCTCTGACCTTTGCCCCTCCCCCTCAGGCAAAGCGGCTGAGGATCAACACCACCATGGTGACGCTGCCGGGCTTGAAGGCGTGGACCTGGTACTGTGTGAGGGTGCAGTCTCGCGACGACTTCTACTCGAAGACCAGCGACTTCACGGTGCCGCACTGCATGCAGACCGAAGGTAACGCCGTCACTCTCACTAAGCTTGGCGCTCTGTTTCCTGCAGCTGTGACAGCACAGCCTCTCTCTCTCGCCCTCCCTCTCTCTCTCTCGC
>NW_005187670.1:654419-658138 GCF_000239375.1 Pundamilia nyererei | reverse complement strand
CTCTCTCTCGCCCTCGCTCTCTCTCGCCCTCTCTCTCTCAGAGACCAGCTTTTTCTTTCTGAGTCAAAATTGAATCGAATTGATTGTAGAAATTAAAACCGATACCAGCACAGCCTCCACGCAGGGACACATCAGAGGAGAACCAATCAGGTGTCAGAGTGTAAACTCGTCCAATCACAGCCTGCAGAGGAGATAAGTGAAGTTCTCTCAGGGTCTGAGAGGGTGGTCACATGGTCTGCCACCATCTTCATGGTGACAGCTGTGACTCTGAAGGCGGAGCGCCTCCATCTAACGGCGTCGGTTTGTTTCCAGGTTCGATCCCCTGGTGGAACATCTTCCTGTACTTCCTCGGCTCGCTGCTGTTCTTCTTCCTGATCGTGCTGGGAACCATTTACGGTTTATTCAGGTGCTGCAAGACCATGAAGGATGTTCTGAACCCGTCTGACCAGATGCCCTCCCACCTGAAGAAGGTAGCTTGCAGTTGATGAGCGGGTGGTGTTCACCTGATTGATCTGTTTTATTTAAACCATGAACTGGAACACTTATGATGAGGTGTGATCGGGGCGTTTCTCTGTGATGTGCGCATCATCAGCAGCTCTTCTTCTCTCCTCTGTCCTCCTGCAGTACCTCTGCAGCTCTCCGGGCTCCGACATCCCTCGCCTCCTCACCCCAGACTCTGAGTCTGAGCTGCTGTGTGAAGGTGTGACCATCTGTCCACCGCCCACCGTCCTGGAAATCCACATCCCTCCTGCCGAGGAGCTGGCAGCACCCCCCTCGGGCCTGGAGCCGAACAGCAGGTCAGTGTTGGCGTGTTCATTAGAGAGCGTTCATGATGGCAGATCCGGCAACGCCAGCTAAACCGTGTCTCTGTGTTTGCAGTGTCAGGCACAGCCGGCAGGACAGCAGCAGCAGCGGCGACTCCGGCGTCTACTCCTCTGGCGGCGGCTCCTCAAGCAGCTCTGCCCTGAAGCATCTCAGCGCCGTTCGCCACAACCACATGGGGAGCGATGACAGCTTTAAGGGTTTGTTGGACCCTGAGCGGGTGAACCTGCGGGAGATGACGGCCCACCTCAAGAGCCAGCTCGAGGTCGCGGATGAGGGCGTTGTGGACGTGTGCGTCTGAGCAAAGAGGAGACGGGTCCGTGGGAAATGTGTGGCGTGCCTTTTTTTCCGCCAGTCACTGTGAAACGAGCGTCTCTTTTTAAACACAAACACTGAAAAAGACTGAACTGCTGAGCCACGCCCCTCACGCAGAAGGAACGAGTCGTGCTGGAGCGTCGCCGTTTGCAGCTGCTGATCCTGGTTCAGGCAGACAGGAAGTCCTGCTGGTGCTGACAGAAACATTCCTCCTTCAGCCGCTACTGTCGTCTTAACCCTCGCCACACAGCTCGACTCTGCGCGCCATCACGCATCACTTTAACTTTCACAGGTAGCTTGCAGGTGCTAGCATTAATCAAAGAGGAAGCAGTTCATTACGTGAGCGCACCTGGCTACAAGCATGACATCTCTGCGGGCGGCGGCCTCTGTGTCGCTTTCATTTAATCTCCGTTTTACCGTAACAGCACGTTTTATTCTTCCATTTATGGTTCTTATAGAATCTCTGTTCTGGTAACTCTTGCTTTCTTTATGGGTCTGTCTCACCTCCATCTGCAGCTTATGCTCCGCCCACATGGTGATGTAGAAACCGAATCTGTGGCATGTATCAGCAGGACAAATCAAACAGTAATTATAATCAAAGAAGCATCAGTCGTGTGGTTTGACTTCCTGCTCTGAATCGCCCCGCCCATCTGCTGACCTCTGTTAACCTTTGTATATAAGCTTGTTGTGCAGCTGTGTTTACAATCAGAAACTAAATAAACTCCTGAAAAAACCAAACTCGCTTCATGTTACTGTGCGCAACAACATCTCGTTCCAAACCCTCGTTTCACATGTTTGATGACGCAGTTCCTGTGACGTCCAGCAGAGGCAGCAGTGAGTCAGTTCCCATAAACTCCCATGTTTACAGCAGCAAAGAGCCTCTGTGCGGACTCAAGCTCACGCCCCTGTGTTTCTATGGTACACTGTTGCCCAACAGTGCAAAAACATGAGACGAGTGATTTTTCATATGACAGGCGTTTGCTCTGCTGCAGAGCTTTTCTTTGGTCTTTTCCACGTCATGAAGAAAAGCTTGAGTGTCGCTGATAAACTGCAGCCGGTTCTGTTCCCGTGGCAGAAATGTTGGACAGGTACGTGAAAGCTCGACCAAAGCTGCACTTTCCTCGGGTGAAATGACCTGAGAACAGGAAACGTGATTCATGTAAAGTTCAGCTACTAAATCCCTCCAACTTCTAATTCTGTGTTTATTTGCTCACACTGTCACATGGAAAAAGGATGGTTGATCTTGTAGCTTTTCCAACAATGACCTTGGGGAGTTAAATTAGTTTTATACAGCGCCAAATTGCAACAACAGTCGTCTCAAGGTGCTTTATATCGTACAGTAGATCGTACAATAATACATACAGACAAAAACCCAACAATCATATGACCCCCTATGAGCACTTCTCTCAGTTACTGGCAAATGCTGCTGTGCGCCTGAGTTTCCTATTCTCCCTGAGTCAGTGCCAAAGGTTGCCTGAAGGAGATTGAACGACACTTTCGGCGAACATGGAGCTGCAACCTGCAGTTCCTCTGACGTCCAGCAGAGGCTCCTGCAGTGTGTCAGTCCCCACAGACTCTACGTTTGGTTAACACACCGTCCAACAAGTCTGAGCTGAGTCTTTCTCTGTGTTTGATGTGATATGTGTTTGAACTGCTCTTGTTCTGTCAGGAATGTATGGAGTACACGGGACAGACCTGAAAAAGTAGTCCGTGCAGCCTGAGGTGAATTGAACCAGAATTATGCCAGAAGCCTGCTGACGAGCTGAGGCGTGCCTTTCTGAGGAACGTTTACCAAATATTAGAGGCGTGCCCGTGACCAGCACTAGCATTGGCTGATGCCTCCTCAGCTCTGAGCTTTCATCCAAATAAAACAAGCTAATGGGAGATGAGACGGGAGCGAGGGCCGTCTTTTATGTACAGGTGATGGTGGTGGAGAGAGACTGAGGTTTCAATAATCTGTCGTACTTACATATAAGCTGAGAGATGTTCTGTGATGTTGCCGTGCACAGACAGGTGAGACAGTCACTGTGCTGTGAGTGCGCTCCGTGGCGCCCAGCGGAGAGCGGCGGTCGAGCCTCGTCATTCACAGCTGCTCCCTCTCCCCGCTCTCAGCTGGTATTCCCCGTCACTTCCCCGAGTCAGACAGAAAATGAAATCGCTCCGAGCACGACCAACAAAGGGTCGCAGCGGGGCCAAGAACCAAAACAGTTCCAAACATGTGGTGGGAGTCTGATCAGCTGATAAACAGCTGATATTTGATTTCTGTTTATTCTCTTAATCAGTCCTCTGTTCTCCCGCCTGGAGCTTTCTTCTCCCTGTTTCTCATTTCCAAATATTCCAGATATCTTTTTGACCTGGGGTCCTGTTACTCCTCATACAGGAAGTGATTGGGTTGAAAAGCTGCTGATTTTAGAATAGAATAGAATTCAACTTTATTGTCATTGCACATGCACAGGTACAGGGCAACGAAATGCAGTTTGCATCCATCCAGAAGTGCTTTAGTGATATAGATAAATTACAATATATATTAGCAATAATATAGATATGTAAGTATACTACAGAAATGGGTCTATTATGGTATG
>NW_005187670.1:651647-653035 GCF_000239375.1 Pundamilia nyererei | reverse complement strand
GAGTGCAGTGCGATGGAGACTGCATCCTCTGTGCTCCTGTTCTGGCGGTATGCGAATTGGTGGGGGTCCAGGGTGGGGGGGAGACAGGATTTGAAGTGTGCTAGGACCAGCTGCTCTAAGCACTTAGTGATGATGGGGGTGAGTGCTACTGGGCGGTAATCATTGAAAGAACCAGATTTAAATGTGGTTCAGGTTTTAATTGTCTTTGATGTTTTTGACTTTTTGTCAGATTTTTGTAGTTTTATCCTGCTTTTCTTCATTTTCTGGTTTTCCTGTGTGCCTTGCTGTCACCTCCAGTCTTTCTGATTATGAACCTGTGCCTGTAGTTCTCCGGTCATTCTTTGAAGTATGGATTTAGCTCCTTTGTTTGCGTGCTTATGGTCTCAGGCTTTGATGCTTTTGGTGTTTGTTTAGGGCTTCTGGGCTTGAGTCAGTCAACGCCTCTGTTTGTTTTGCCGTCCTCTCCTGCTTAGCAACGTTACCTGATATCACTAGTTTAGCTTCTGTGCTTTTGTTCAGTATATTGACAAAAGGATTGGCTCAGCTGGCTTCACACGGATATCAGCTTGAGTGGCATTCCCATTCTTAATCCATCCATAGGTTTAATATGATGTCAGCCCCCCTCTTGCAGCGATAACAGCTGCAAATCTTCTAGGAAGTCTTTCCACAGGTACAGGATTGGTCACCCTGATGTTGGACGAGAAGGCCTGGCTAATTCATTCCAAAGGTCCATCCATCAACCTAGGCATCCATCCATCCATTCATCATCCCATATACCCATCATCCATCCATCCGTTCTGTCAGGACTCTGTGCTGGTGTGCAGTCATGTTGGAACAGGAAGGGGACATCCCCAAACTGTTCCCACAAATTTGGGAGCATGAAATTGTCCATAAAGTCTTCTTATGCTGAAGCATTGAGAGTTCCTTTCACTGGATCTGAGAGGCTGAGCCCAGCTACTGCAAAACACCCCCACACCATGGCACAGTGCGGTCAGACAAGTACTGTTGACTATTGAACCCAGACTTCTCCATCAGACTGAGTTTGCTTCTTAAATACCAGGTACATAATTGGCAGGAACCCTAAACCTGACCTCCAACAAGAAAACTCTGTCCTGCTCAGGGAGGGGTAGCCATCTATGTGTCATGTGATTTCACAGATAACTGTAACTGAGTATCCTCTGCGTAGCAATCAGGATCAGGTTTTCTAGTAATAGTACCAAAGGGAAGCATCTACATTGTGGATTATACTTTCTGCACAGGCTGGCACGGTTTTAGAACATAGAAGTAAAAACTCAGATATGACTGAAGGAGGGATTTTTGAATCTCCTCTCCATGTGTTTAAGCCACCTGAATGTATGACTGTACGATCACATCACAATGCCCAGTTA
>NW_005187670.1:648649-650061 GCF_000239375.1 Pundamilia nyererei | reverse complement strand
TTTTTGTGCAGAGGAGTTTTTTTGTTTCCTGCTCTCGTGCTGTCCTACCATGGAAGCACAGCATGAGTGGAGGTCTCTTTTTTTCCTCTTGTACCTTCCCGTTGTTATGTACATTTCAGTGTTTTCAGTGCAACGCTACCGATCTCCGACTTGTAACCCCATGTGATGTCTGTGTTATGTGTGTAAGGTCGGGGGTGGTCCCATTTCACTGCAGGGCAACCTGCTTGTGACAAATAAAGCTTTGATTAGTTGATTGATTGATTGATGTGTAACTGCTCGGTGCTATTATGAAGAATACTTAAGCCACCATGGCTCTGAACACAGCGCATGTAACAACTACCAGTCGGAGGGAAGTGTACAGATCAATGGCGCCCTCTGATGGAGGGAGCTGGGCAGACTGTTTGTCTCTTAGTGCCATCTTGCAGTGAAAATGTTTCAGCCCAATGATTTATTGATGCAAAAAATAACCTGATTTATAAAGTCTGTATCAGAGTTAAACTTTAAGCAGAGATTTGATGAAATATGAGTCATGGCACTGAGAATCCTGACTTTAACTCAAGGAAGAAGGTTTCCATCACGTCAGCGGGATCCACCGCCTTGTTCCAGTTTGATTATTGGTTCTTCTTTATGTCTTTCGTGATCCTCCCTGTCCAGCTAATGGTACCGCAGTTATGGAGCTTTACATGATGAGCTGCTCAGTGAAAGAAGCAAATGCAAAAAGGCCCTCAGATGTGCTGGGATGCCTCAGATTAAGTGTGATTGTCCTGATGCTCCTGTGGGAATTAAGGTCCCGTCAACATTTAAGGTGCTGATGGTAAAGGAGGCTTCTCTCTGGGGTCTGTAACATGCTGATCCATACACTGCTCAAATAGACGCACACAGCACAAATGCCCTGGGTTAACCCTGGGAAGAGTGAGGCGATCACAACGATGAAGGAAGCACAAATGTTAGTGAGCTTTCCCAGGATTCATTCCCAGCTGGCAGAAAAAGCCTTCTGGATCTGGGATATGGATCGGCTCTGTTATCAAAATGCTCCAGAAAGCTCCGTCTCCTGCTGTGCTCATCATGTATGACCAAATACATCCTTCATCTCGTGGCCTTTGCGCTTTTTTTTTTTTAGTCCAATTATCTGCCGGCCTTATTCAGGCCAGTCAACGTTCACTCTGTCTCACAGACTCCTTCGTGCAACCCACCTCCTCCCATCATGGCCTCTCCCTGCTCACTCAGGCTCCATTCAAGCCTCCGTCTCTATCTCCACCAGCAGAGTCTAGACTCCAGGGGGTCAAACATGACTCTGTACATCAATAAATCATGTTCACCCTGTGGAACTCCATAATTAACCTCAGTGTGTGAAGAGGACTCTCCATTTACATGCACAAACTGGAGTCTATTAGATAGATATGATACAAACC
>NW_005187670.1:639836-647369 GCF_000239375.1 Pundamilia nyererei | reverse complement strand
GTTCAGCGCGTCTAACATGAGAAAATGTCCTTTTTCTGTTTGCTGCGACTGTTTCAGGTTAAAAAGGTGAAACAGTCGCAGCTGCTGGAGGGTTAAAGGTTCGTGTGAAACATGGAAGTGGGCTATAAATGTCCAAAGCTCCTGACATGACAGGAAAGGATCTGTGAGGCTTTCAAAGAGTTTATTTCAGGTTATAATCATCACTTCTGTGTTTGTTTCAATCAGCCTGTAAACATGTTTAACCTTCATTATTACTGATGCAATAAATGTTCATTCATCTGTTCACTGTAAGCACTTTTGACTCTGACACTCTCAGGCAATAAATAACTGATCTGTCCAATCAGAAAACAGACATGAAAGTGAATAAATGACAGAAATCCGATTTAATGACGTCACCACGAACATCAGGTTCACATCTGTTCAGTTTTTAAAAACGTGCCGTGTGCAGCAGACAGATGTTATTCCTCGTTTTTGAATCTTTGTCCCTCTGAGCTCAGACGTCGTGGCGTCGATGGTTCCTGCTGTCTCTTTAATAAATCATCTGAGGCCGTGATCACATGAATAACAATAATCTGGATTATGCAGGGATTTCTCTGGTTTGCTTTCTTCACCTTTGCAGTCGCGTCTCAGGCGCCGCCGCCTCCACAGAACGTCCAGGTGGAGAAGGGTCAGCTGACGTGGACTCCAGGGGAGCCGGACGTTACCTACACTGTGAATTACCGCAGGTGAGACCTCACAGCCAGGGAAGGTGCTCTGTTTTAAGGTGGAGCTCCCTTTTCCTTTAGTGATAATTAAAATGAACGAAAGAATTTCATCTCATGCTCCAAACTATACTGAAGATATCATTTTCTGGATTTAGGTCATCACTTTTACAGAAGACAATAGTTAATAGTTTAATAGTTTAATTATTTATATAGCACATTTAATTTCAACAGGAGCGTTGACCAAAGTGCTGTACAAGAATACAACATACATAATAAAACAACTTAGAGTATTAAAAGCAAACACCAAATATGAATTAACAAACAACTCTCATGCTGTATTAAAAGCCAGTAAATAAAAATGTGTTTTACGATAAGATTTAAAAAGATTGACAGTATGAGCCTGTCTGATGTGTTACTCCACAGCTTAGGCGCTACGACTGCAAATGCTCGATCACCTCTATGAACCAGCCTCGACCTTGGTACAGCTAAAAGCAAAAGATCACTTGATCTAAGAGATCTAAGGGGGTATAAGTCTGCAAGAGGTCAGACAAATACCCGGGAGCCTGTCCAAAACAACAAACAAACAAACAAACAAACAAACAAACAAACAAACAAACAAACAAACAAACTGGATGGGTTAAATAAAACATTTTAATAAGCTAAAAACTACAGAAAGAAATTAAATAGAAATATTTTTAAAATAAAAGGAGCCCAGAACGTACCATTTGAATAATAATTTGAATTAAATAAACTACAGTAAAGATAAACATAGGTTAAAAAAAGAAAAAGAAAGCTAATAACAAGAAATAAAAGTAAAACTGAGAATAAAATCCATTCAAACAGAAAGTGGAAGGCTGACTGTGCCACATAACCACTTCTGTTTTTGAACAGTTTCAGAGGTTCGTCGGTTTATCGATAAATCAGATCATTGACTGAGAATGAGTCTGCAGCTGTTATTCAATGCGGTTTTATTTATATAGCTTCAAATTAGAACAGAAAAAGTACGATCCTGCCCAGCAGGCAGCTTTGGAAATGTGAAGGAGGGCATACAGCTGTGTTTTTCAGATCATTAAACAAATTTAAATATCAGGCAAAGATAAGACAAAATGCAGTTTCTAAATGAAGGTGTTTATTATTAAGGGAAAAACTCCAACCCTACATGGCCCTGTGTGAAAAAGGGATTGTTGCTAAAACCTAGTAACTGGTTGGGCCACCCTTAGCAACAACTGCTGCAATCAAGCAGCACTGACCCACTCATCTTTGGACAGTTGATGTCATTCAGCCACATTCGAGGGTTTTCGAGAATGAACCGCCTTTTTGATGCCACAGCATCTCAGTCAGATTCAGGTTCAAACAAGGCCAGTAACCAGGTCTGATTACTAGCAGACCAGCTACCACAACTTGTACTTTAGCCTGACACATTTCTTTCTTACTATTTAAACCAATACAGTGGAACCCCGACTTAGGAAATTAATCCGTTCCCGAGGGTCTTTCGTAAGTCGAAAGCTTTCGTAAGTCAAAGCACCCATTGCGCGTTTTGAGTGAGGCGATGCTGAACGATAGGCTACAGGCTAATTGCTAACTAGAACAACAATACGTCATTCAAGTGGAACAGCGAAGCGCAAGTACGGAAGCCAAGGGGTTGTCACATGATTCGGATGGCATTTTGTTACTTGGGCATTTTGCCGTAACACGGGCAGAAATATTGCCGTTCAGTGTCTTCGTAACTTAAATTTTTCGTGAAACGGGGTATTCGTAAGTCGGGGTTCCACTGTGTAGATTTCTTTCATTAGATACAGCAGCAATTCTTTATCATGTGGAACAATTGAGATGTACTGTTGAAACTGCACTTCACACTGACTGAAAGGGTTGTTTCACTTGTCAGGCCTGCAAGGATCGAAGTGTAAACTGAGTTGGAAATCCCCGGCCTACAGGAAGCACGTTTACTGTATGAATTCAATGCTGTCCAGCCGAGAGATATAATCTCTCCAGCGTGTCCTGGGTCTGCTCCGGGGCCTCCTCCGGTGGGACATGCCTGGAACACCTCACCCAGGAGGTGCCCAGGAGGCATCCTTGTCAGCTGCTCGAACCACCTCAGCTGGCTCCTTTCGATGTGGAGCAGCAGCTGCTCTACTCTGAGCCCCTCCCGGATGGCCGAACTCCTCACCCTATCTCTAAGGGAGAGGCCAGCCACCCTTCGGAGGAAGCTCATTTCCGCCGCTTGTATCAGCGATCTTGTTCTTTCAGTCACTACCCACAGCTCGTGGCCATAGGCGAGGGCAGGGGCCTAGATCGACTGGTAAATTGAGAACTTCGCTTTTACAGTCAGCTCTCCCACAGCACCAATCCATCTGTCGATCTCCGGCTCCCTTCTCCCATCACTCGTGAACAAGACCCCGAGATACTTAAAGTCCTCCGCTTGGGGCAGGAACTCATCCCTGACCCGGAGTGAGCACTCCACCCTTTTCCGGCTGAGAACCATGGCCTCAGATTTAAAGGTGCTGATTCTCATTCCCAGCGTTTCGCACTCTGCTGCAAACTGTTGCAGTGCGAGCTGGAGGCCCTCACCTGATGAAGCTCCAGAGATATTTGTTCAGTTCTCTTTCAAACCCCAGCAGCTGTCTATTGCAACTTTTGAGTGTCCACTAAAACAAAAATAAACGCGTTCCAAAATCTCACCTGTTTGTTTTTATTAAGGCATACATGTACCTTATTTTTATTAATAGAGATTTCGCTGTTGAGGTTAAACATGATATATAAGTCACTTAGATCACTTCGAAATGTTAATGTTTGGTTTATTTCAGTGTTTTATTTGTTCCTGAGTGTTGCATCTTCAAAAAATAAATTGCACAATTGTACAAATCGTGAGTCCATGCTCCAGTGCGTTCTCGACAAGTCCAGACTCGCCGAGAACGCACGGGAGCGTGGACTTGCTTACTTGAGAGTTGAGAAAGGGCCAAAGAGCGATTCAGAAGACCCGTATGAGAATATCACCAAGGGAACAGTTTACCCTGCCCAGGATAGGGTTACCGGGGCCCCGCCCTGGAGCCAGGCCAGGGGAGGGTGCCCGAGGGCAAGCATCTGGTGACTGGACCTTAGTCCATGGGGCCCGGCTGAGCACAACCTCGAAAAGGGGACAAGGGTACATCTTTCACCATCTTACAATGCTGTGATTGCAGCCATTCCCCAACTCTCTGTGAATGGGACTCATGACCATTGATCAGTGTTTGTTGATCAATAATCTTGAGAATTTGCATAATTAAGATTAAGGAACTGACCTCCCAGCCCATTGTTCCTTCAGGGCTGGTTTCAGTCATTATGCAAATGTCCTGTTTATAAGATTGAAACCTGCAGTCAGCTGAGACTGAAGACGTCACCTGATGATGACGAAAAAGTTGGTGCCCTGTTGTAAAAGCTGTCCTTGAGTCAGTTTGTCTGGACCCTCAGCAGCCTGACTCTCCTGCCAGATGGCAGCAGCTTAAACACCCGGTGTCCTGGGTGTGTGCAGTCCCGTAGGATGCTGCGTGCCCTCTTGAGACAGCGAGTGCTGTACAGGTCAGGGAGGAAGTCCAGTGATTTTTTTTTGTCTTTCTGTGTGCTATGGTGCAGCTGGAGAACCACACACAGATAGAAAAGTGTGTATAAGAGGGGGCTGAGGACACACCCCTGTGGGACGCCTACGTTCAGAATGAGGGTGGAGGAGGTGTGCTCTCCCATCCTGATGTTATGGGGTCTAACGCTCAGGAAGTCCAATATCCAGCTGCACAGTGAGCTGCTAAGTCCTAAGTTGCTTAGTTTATTAACCAGTTTGTGGGGTTGGACTGTATTGAAGGCGGAGCTGAAACAAACAGCATTCTCAGGTGTCACTACTGTACAGATGCAGGATGTCAGCACACTTTCAATGGAGCAGCAATAGAAGCTCCTTCTTCAGGTCCATTTTTCTGAGGATTGTCAGAAAGTGGAGACACTGTTGGGTCTTCTTTACAACAGTCGAGGTGTTTGAGCTCCATTGGAGGTCTGTGTCTATGTGCACACCCAGGAACTTGAAACTGGACACCCTTTCCACGCACTCCCCATTGATGCTGACAGGCTGCAGCTCAGACTTCCTCCTTCTGAAGTCGACTACCAGCTCTGTTGTCTTGGTGGTTTTGAGGTCCAGGTTGTTGTCAGCACACCAATCTGACAGCCTCTGAACCTCAGCTCTGTACGCCGTCTCCGCAGAGATGAGCCCCACCACGGTGGTATCATCTGCAAACTTGATGACTGTGTTGTCTGGGTGCGAACTAACACAGTCATGTGTGTACAGAGTGTATAGTAGGGGGCTCAGTACACAGTCTTGTGGAGAGCCGATGTTAAGGCTGAGGGCTGAGGGAAGATGAGGCCCCACTCTAACTCTGTACACGGTCTGACAGGAAGTCTCTGATCCAGCGGGAGGTGGTAGAAGGAAGTCCGATATCCAGCAGTTTTACTGTTAGTCTTGCCGGGAGTATGGTATTAAAACCAGAGCCAAAGTCAACAAAGAGCAGCCTGGTGTCACACCGCTGTTGTTCCAGGTGAGAGATGGTGGTGTGGAGCGTTGTAACAATGGCATCTTCAGTAGATCTGTTAGTTGTGTGTGCAAACTGGAGCAGGTTGAGTGTGGGTGGCAGGCAGGACATGATGTGATGTCGGACCAGTTTCTCAAAGCACTTCACGCCCTGCTGACTTAAATATTGTACTGGGTCCTGTGGTGGGTTGTTGTTGGGCTGGCAGCGGGAGAGCTGCATCTCTGTGTGTATTGTGAACGGCATCGTGTGTGTGCTAATAAAGCATGCTGCAAAGCATGTTAATGTCATCGGGTCTGCCGTGGTCATTCACGATCTCTAAAGTTAGAAATATCCTGTCTCAGAGTGACGCTGAAAAACTAGTTCATGCATTTATTACTTCCAGGCTGGACGACTGTAAGTCATTATTATCAGGAAGTCCTGACAATGACCCTGGCTCTGCTGGAGGTTTCTTCCTGTTAAAGGGGAGTTTTTCCTTCCCACTGATGCCAAAGCGCAGGGTATTATTGTAGGGTCTTTACTTTACAATATAAAGCACCTTGAGGCAAATGTTGTTGTCATTTGTTGCTATATAAACAAAATTGAATTGAGTTGAATCGATTCGTTCATGTTAATGGAGAATCCTCTTCACACACTGGGGTGACTGGAGTTCCATGTAGGTCTGTCCCCAGTCAATCTGAGCAATTGGGAGAAGAGCCTTATTTAGGTAGATGACCAAGAATGTTGGTCACTCTGATATCGCTCCAGTGTTGCTTTGTGGAGAAAGGACTACAATTTGTGCAGCATCCCACCAATCAGGTCTGCATGGTGGAGTGATCAGACAGAAGTCACTCTTCCGTAAAAGATCCAAAGTTGTCGTAGGATTGTGGAGGGGTGTGGCTTGGGCGCGGCTGCAGGGGAGGCTAAGACACACCGGAACTCCATTAGCTCGTCACGCCTCCCCTGAGTAAAAGAGTGTGCCGGGACCTGAGGTTGTGGTTGTGTGTAAGAAGGAGCACCTGAATAAAGAAAAGTGTGTAAAGAGCGAACTACATGGTCGGGTCCGTCACAGTGGTGCTGAAACCCGGGAGGTGGCATGGCGGAACCTCGACCGGGCCAGCCAATGGACACGCTGGCCCGAATGGTGGTTGGGCTTGCAGCTATGTGAAGGGAGCAGGTGGTGGTGTCTCGCCGCCAGTTGGAACGGCTGCAGGACCGTTCCGAGCTCCAGATGCAACTGATATTGAGTCTGGAAGCTTGGTTGGTTCCTGACGGACACTGCCGCCAGCCTGACCGGCGTTCCTAGACCGCATTGGGGAGGGAGACGACCCCCATGGTGTTGCAGATGTCCATGCACGAGAGGGACCTGTTTTGCAAGCCAGCGGTCTGCGTGCTATCTGGACCAGCTCATGCCGAGCCAGAGGTCGCCCAGAACAGGGACCTGCCCAGGCTGAGTTGGAGGTCTGTGCGCCATCTGAACCTGCCACATTCATGTCAGAGGTCACCGTGCTGTCTGGTCCAAGCGGCGTCCTCGGCAGAGGCCAGCACCGTCTGAACCTGGATTGTTTACACCAGAGGTCAGCGTTTGTGGTCTAGCCTGCCGGCGGCCTGCCAAGCTGCATGTGAGACGCGGCTTACCTCCTCGACTGCTGCGCCGTCGCTGGACACACTCGGTCGGCCCCGGACACAACTCATCCCTGCCGCTAGTCCATGGGCCACGGATGCACATGGCCATGGCCGATTTGGCTAGGCTGGATGGCTGCCCGACCTAGGTTGGGTGTGGCCTGGGCACGGCTGCAGGGGAGGCTGAGACACACCGGACCTCCATTAGCTCATAACGCCTTCCCTGAATAAGAGCGTGCCGGCACCTGAGGTTGTGGTTGTGTGTGGGGCTGCAGCTGGAAAGCTGCGACCGAGTGAGCGAACTATGTGATCTGTCATTCCTGTCGCAAGGATGAAAAATGAATTTTGGAATGAAGCTGTAACATGAAAAATTGTAGAACAAGTGAAGTGTTGTCAAGACCTTTGAGGTGCATTGTGTTCATCCCGCTGTAACCATGTTTCTGTAACACAGAGCAAATTAATATATTGATAAATTACTAGCACATGTACCAGCAGCAACTTTACTGCACTGTTCTTATTATTAAATATGTTGCTGATGGACAGTTGTCTGCTGTGCTGCGGTTCTCCACCCGCTGCAGGGATTTCATGGAGAGAACGCTGCGCAGATGTTTTCTCTGACTCGTTTCTGTTCCTCATCCTCAGATTTAACTCTGATAAATGGGAAGCTCTTCCAGCCTGCATCC
>NW_005187670.1:634176-638762 GCF_000239375.1 Pundamilia nyererei | reverse complement strand
GACCATTGAAGACCTGGAGGAGGGGCAGCGGTACTGTGTTCAGGTGGCCTATACGGTCCACGGGGACCTCGTGGAACCACGCAGCTGCATCCAGTGTGAGGTCATCCCTGCATCAGGTAAGCTGCTCTTCTTGGTGTAACGTTCCTTTAACGCGCTCCGACTCCAACCAGAGACACAGATGTAAACGACTCCACTGCTTTTGAATCAGCTGAAGGTTTTAAAGCTGCAGCAGTAAAATCACTGCGTCTGTTTTCTCAGAACACGTGAACAGGACGCCGATGATCGTGGGGCTGCTCGTCGGCATCGTGGTCCTCGCCATTCTTGCATTGGGATACCTCGGGTTTTTCCAAACTGAGAAAATCAAATGCTGCCTACACTAACCATGGTATGCCTCACCGGTAAGACCAACACTGCCGCACACACTCACCACACAGACACCAGTGGGTGCTGTATCCACTCCGAGCGTGTCAGCGGGGCACGTAAAAGAGCTGATTCGACAGTTTGAAAGCCTTCTACTCACGATTACTCAGTGTGTAAGACTGATGTGATTCTTCTTGGTGACTGGTGAGTCAATGAAATGTCCAATGGTGTTAAACACTGGAGAGTACCAGAGTTTACTCGAGAAAGAAAAGTCATTTTCTGTGGTAGAAAAACTTGTTTGACCTTGAATTTCCTGCCACATAACTGGTGGGAGTGTTACAACCAGCTCTGGTCGTCACGCCAGTTTGCTCAGCTTTTGGTTTGTCTTCCTATCAGACAGCGAGTCTCACATCTTTGTATTTACCAACAAACATGTGACATTTAACATTTAACCAACAGAACGTGAGCGGCTGAAATCTCCCAGAGTGACACTTAGACATAAGATCGGTGTTTCACTCACACTGAAACTGACACAGAGTGAAGTGAAACACACAAACAGAACCATATTTACAACACTAGTTAACTTCTGGTAAATCGGCTCCAGTCATCACTCTTGCCTCCTGGGAACTCTCTCTATCACTTCCTCTTTGTCTTCTAACTGACACCCAACCTGTGGGCCACTGACAACATTCAGCATCAACTATTTGATTTCAAACTCATGATCCCGTCTGACCCTCTCTTCACCTCCACTGCTCACAAACACAAATGATTGCCCATCCTCCACTGGTCTTCCTGTTGACACCACGGCACAACAGTTTGAATCCACCTCCAATGATCCTGCTCTTACTTCCCCTCTATCTGTACAACTCATAGTCCCTACATGCTTTAACTTCCTGCTCTCATGTCCACACTTCTGTCTTTCCTTCTCTCTCATTGCTTGCTAACATGCCTTCCCCCAAATCCACAAAACCCCACAACAAAGAAAAACAAAGAAAGGAAAACACTGAGCCACAAACTCTGTCAATTCTAAAAGTGTGGAAAAGTTAATAACAGGCTAAAATTCTAACATGAAACTAAAACAGAGAGCATACTGAACCGGGAACCTTTCAGCATCCTCTGGGTTCAAAGGCACTATCAAGCTGAGCTAACCAGCAGTGCAGCACCAACATCACAGCTAAAAACACTCTGATTGGTTCTCTGCTTCTCAGTTTGACATTCACAAGAAATTGTGTTTCACAAAGTAGTTTATGTGTTCCTCCTTAAAGAAGGAGCAGTTTTTACAAGCTGACCATTAAAGGTTTTAAAGCCCATGAGTTTGTCAGCGCTGAAGATGGTCAAGAGGAAAAGAAAACCAGAAAACCTGGGATCACGCCTCAGATATGGAACAATTCAAAATTGGGAACCGAAAGAAGGTAAGGTGCTTTACCACTGGGAAATAAGACAAGAAACACACAAATGACTGAACAAAAAAACAATCACAGCTAAAAGTGAAAATGAGTAAAAAAAAAGGTAAAAACCTAAACAAAATAAATTAACATCACATTAAATCTTGTTCTATGGAAATGGCTGTGATAGACACACAGTGTTCAGTTCAGTTATTTGTGACAACAGCGCTCGTCTCAAGGCTCTGATATTGTAAGACTAAGACATAAGAGGCGGGAGACGTGAGCGTCCTCCGCCTGTGAAACTGTTTTGGGGGATGTGTCCTTGTTGCACCTGTTGTTAGTTTCATTAACACCAAAGCAGCTGAACCTGATTAACACCTCTGATACTGAACTAATCAGATCAATATCCCAAAGTTTCACTGACTTGATGTTGAACTGCTCCTCTATTTTGTAACATTTTCTGAGCAGCGTACACCAGACACACTAAAGGCTGCTGGTCACATTAACACTATAAACTGATGTTTTCTGCTTGTGTGATTACAGATTCAGTGAGAGTCGTGTTTCCCAGGCTGCTAATGGTGACATCCAGAAGCCTTCAGCAGGCAGCAGGTAGAGGACGTTCAAGAAGCTGTGCTGCTGTCCAAGACGACGTCTTACTTCTTAAACCTAAACACACAAACTTCTCAAAACAGAGTCTGATGGAGGACTTTATTATGGCAGAGCTTGTGTGTTTCCTACAAACTGGACTATCAGATGAATGAGTTTTCGGATTATTTTCGTGGGCTGCTGGGATGTATGCGTTTGGACCGTGATGAGGGGAAAACAAGATTTCTGAAGTGACGTAATAGGATAGGTTAAAAAAGCTGATATTGGAGTCTGCTCAACTGCAGGAGGAGGACGTCTCCTGAGAAGCAGTTTAGAGGATTCTGACTCTTACAGTAACTTGTACTGTGTACTAGCTAGCATGACAGAGTTTCTATACAGTTGGGTGGGTGCTATGATGTTACTGGTGAACTTTATTTTATTCATATGGTTACTTAGTAGAGTTGCCAACCGTCCCCTAAAAAACGGAATCCTCTGGTATTCAGAATTAATATTACCGTTTCGTATTGAGCTGAAAATAAACGTGATTTGTCTTCAGCTACAATAAAAAAAAAAGACAAAAAGCTGGAGTTATTCTGTCTTTACGCTGTCAGATTGAACTGTTTCTGAGAGACTAATAACACCAGGATCCTTTTCTAAGTAGCTGACAGCTGGTAACTGTGCAGGGGCGGATCTAGAAAAGTGTTGCCAGGGGCCCAGGCAGGGCATTAACAGGGAGAGGGGGGGCACAAAGATATACTTTTCTTTCTTATTCTCATTTAAAATGTCTCGCTTTTAACAAATAATTATCCGAATCTTACAACCAAAGTTTTCATCTGACGTCAAATTTATAGAAATCCATTATTGTACGTAGTAGGTTTTTTTCAGGGTCCCAACATAATTTCTTCAGAAGAAAGTACTGTACACGATGCCAGTATTTTCCCACATTTTCCAGATACTGTACAAGTACTTTGTGTAAAATGCCATCAAAAACTCAGTTAAGTTTTATTCTTTCTCAGCTGTCTTTCTGTCTCCTTTCACTTATAAAAGGTTGCCATGTTAGAAAAAATATTTTGCCCTGGCATGCTGTTTATTGATGTGGTAAATAAATAGCTTATGAAAATTATAAACTGTCATTTATTATTTTTAATATTCAGTAATGGTCATGTCTCACCTCTAGTCTTCTCTGTCTTAATTTCAGGTTTCCACCATGTGTTGTAGATAGTTCAGGAGGTTAACTCGACCAAGCAGTCTTTGGGTTTCGGCTAAGTACTGTTTAGAATACCAGAATAGGGGGGATGGTGGAGGTTTAAGTTTATTAGACTGATACATATATACCAACAAGACAGTGTACATCACTGTGACAACGACATTTGTTTTCATTCAAAGGCTATTTGGTTTTTCCTGTAATACCTGGTGGGCCGGTCTCTAGTCAAAATGCCCAGGCTGATTTTTTGTCCCAGTCCAGCCCTGCGGGGGGACACTGAGCAGAGTGTCTCAGTGTGAGGAAAGTGAGGAGCAGGAAATATAAACCCTGCCTTCCTTCGGCCATCACAGGGAACTTGAGGGTCTCTGGCTAATGAGATGGACAAGCTGTGGGCGCTGGTCAGACATCAGAGGGAGGATTGGAAGTTCACTGTGTTGTGCTTCACAGAGACATGGCCGGACCTCAGTGCCACAGTATCTGGCTTTTTCACTGTTCAGGCTGGAACATGTTACTGTGAAGGCTCTGCTCGCCAGACTCGTTACTGTAATAGGTCAAAAGAAACTAAGTTAAGCAGGTGGTGGGGGGATTCATGCAGGAACTGACTACCTCCATCTTCATGCCCATGCTGTCTGCTAGATGATGCACCCCACTAGCAACCCTCAGTAAAGTTCAATCAACAGCCACAGTTATTAACGGTAGCGCTCCTCTAATGATCTATGGCACGTGGAACTTTGCTAGGATTCACGTCAGTGGCCGGAGAAGGCCATGGAAAAAGACTCCCTCGAAGCTTTCTGGCCAACTTTCAGGGAACTCAGGAGGGTGCTTTCCCTCACTGTGTGTAGTACAGGTGAAGCACTGCTGGTTTCAACTGAGGATATTGTTGGGTGGTGGAAGAAATTCTTCGAGGACTGCCTTAAGTCCAGTGACATGTCTTCTGTAGAGGAAGCAGAGTCTCTGGACTCGTCCATCACTGGGGGCGAAGTCACTGAGGCAGTTAAAAAACTCCTTGGGAGTTGGGAAGAGTTCCAGCCTTAAATGGAGGAGTTTAAGTG
>NW_005187670.1:629703-632806 GCF_000239375.1 Pundamilia nyererei | reverse complement strand
GACCAGCAGGCGTTTAGGAGTCTTGTAAGGGCGGCTTCAAGATGGGGTCCATCATGCTTCAGCATTTCGGCGAGGATTTCGTCCAGGCCTGCGGCCTTTCCATTCTTGAGGAGTCGGATGTGATGGTGATGGTGATTTGTCCAATATCGACAGGAAGAAGGTCCATGGAAGGTGCCAGGTCTTCGGCCTCGAACTGTTGGGGTGGCTCAGGTTGGTTCAGAGTATCGCGGAAGTGTTCGACCCATCGTTGGTGTTGTTCAGCTGCAGTAAGGAGGACACGTCCATTTTTGTCTCGGATTGGAACACCGCGGCCACCACGAGCCCCAGTTAGATCTCGTACAATGCGATATAAGGTTCGGGTATCGTTCCGATCGGCTGCTTCTTGGGCTTCGATGCCTTTAGCTTCGATCCATTCACGCTTTTCACGCCGGCAGCTGCGTTTGACCTGTCGGGCGAGGTCTTGGTAGGTGGCCATGGCCCTCTCACGCTGGTGAGTCAAAGGCCACCTGGTCCCGAACTGACTTTGCCAAGCGACGTTGATCTGTAAGTTCCCATGAACGGTCGGAGATCCAGCGCTCCTTAAAGCCTCCCCGTCGGTGACCAATCTTCAATTCTGCTGCACCGACCACAGCCTCTTTTAGCTCATCCCAGAGTGTATCTGGATTTTTGTTGTTATTTCCTTCCGCAGCAAGGAGCTGGAAGCGGTTTCTCAATTCGAGTTGAAATTCTGCTGCCATATTTGCGTCTTTTAGGCGTTGAACGTTAAAAGGACTTGGTCGCTGCAGTCGTGGTTGGAGGCGCTTCAGGTGAAGTTTACATTTGGCAATTAGCAGATAGTGATCAGAGTCAATGTCGGCTCCACGCCACACTCTAACATCGCTAATGGTGGATGCCCAGCGGGATGATATGCAGATGTAGTCGATCTCGCTTGTATATCCGCCACCGGGGGCCTTCCACGTCGCCTTGTGTATCCGATTGTGGCCGAAGAAGGTGTTCTTGATGGTCAGCCGGTTTGCCACACAGAACCAGATCAGCCGCCCACCGTTTTCATTTGTCAATGCTGCAATTCCAAACGGGCCGATAGCTGATTCCAGGCCGTCCCGGTTACTGCTTATTTACGCGTTGAAATCTCCGCCCACAATCAGCAAATCATGGATCCTGGAGCATCGCATAGAAACCATCTTGTCAGTATCGTCAGCCTCTTCTGTTGGAGCGTATACTTGAAGAATTGTGACTTTCACATGCCTAGCTTGGAAACGAGCCAAGATTAGGTGGTCTAAAATGGGCTTCCAGGCCAGCAATAATGTTGTTGCATGTCGCAAGAGGATGAAGCCCACGCCATGTGCATGGTCTTGGGCATGGCCAGAGTAGAGCACCATCTTTCCATCACTAACCATCTTCCCGCTTCCTGCCCATTGCATTTCTGAGATGCCCAAGATGTCCATATGGTAAGAGTCAAATTCATATAGAAGCTGGGCCAATTTACCTGTTTGGTACAGAGTCCATACATTCCATATTCCATAGTCGATAATGAAATTCACTTGCTGTTTCCGTAGCAGTTGGAGTTTTTACAGGGTGGGGTTGCTAGCCCCACGCCCAACCCTCCTCCTTTCTCATCCGGGCTTGGGACCGGCAATAGCAGAGTTCAATAAGAACCTCCTCAAAACTGACTTTAATGGCAGATACAATATTTTATTTAAGCAAAGAACTCAAACAGTTAATAATAATAATAATAATAATAATAATAATAGATTGCATTTATATAGCGCTTTTCAGGACCCCTCAAAGCGCTTTACAATACCACTATTCATTCACTCTCACATTCACACACTGGTGAAGGCTACAGTTGTAGCCACAGCTGCCCTGTATGGAATCAGAAGAGACGATCATAATCACAAATCAGTCAGATCGTTTTACAATTTAAAATAAAAAAAGTAAAACTAAAAAATTAAAGTAATGTAATCTAAACTGTTGCTAAATATCTACTGCCAGCTTTGATGAGTTTTTAGTCAGGAGAGAGAGAACACCTCAGCTGTAGATGAGTTCTGGTCTTAGCCACGCTGGATGAAATCCTATCTGAGGAGAAACAAAACTTCTCAAATCTTCCTCTAACGACCGAGACTGTCCACAGTGAAAACAAGGCGAACCTTTCTATTTCTTCTTCTCTGCTCCACTTTCATCACATTGTATTTGTTAGGAATTATCTCTCACTTACTCAGAGAGTTAACTTCAGCTCATAATTTCTGGTGATTAAACTACACTAACTAATGGCTTTGATAAGCTTTAGAGAATAAAATATAAATTAACAGACACTGAAATTATCCCTCATTATCAGAACAATTTCCAACTTGCTGTGTTGCAGGTAAAGAGTGTTTAAATCTGTTATGATTAGCATCATGAAACATCTCTTTATCTGCTGCAACACACGTCTTAATTATTAATGACAAACATGTGTGTGAGGCAGCAACATTGCTCTGTACCGTAACATCGTGATATCAACAACACTGGACATTTAAACCTGCGTTGGCAAAATCCATCCATCATCCATCCATCCATTATCCATCCATCCATTATCCATCCATCCATTATCCATCGTCCATTATCCATCGTCCATTTGTAACACTTCCAGCTCTTCAAAAATCACAGACGCTCAGAAAGGTTGGCTTTTCACAGTTTATTCCTGCAGAAGACATGAAACACACTCAACAGGTGTCTTCTGATGGTACCAGCAATTGTATCTCCCTCACAGTGCAAATGCACGCTGTCTTGACAGACTTACAATTAACTTTTTAATAAAGAAAAATTGGAAAATAATGATTTCTCTCATTTTACACTCTGTCACACTGAACTTGTATACAAAAAAAATCTTATGACTAATAAAAATCCATTTCACAACCGTATAAAACAAAATAACAGGTTACAGAAGTCTCAGTAAACAGTATCACCGGCTAATCATTGCCCTCTAGTGGACAAATTAACAATAGCGCATTACATCTTCACTTGCTTGTGCTTTACAGACAAAATGACTGTTAATAAGCTCACGTACCTGCAGAAGACATAAAACACACTCAACAGGTGTCTTCTGATGGTACCAGCAATTGTA
>NW_005187670.1:626584-628956 GCF_000239375.1 Pundamilia nyererei | reverse complement strand
GAGGTATGAGGCAGCTCTGCAGGAGAGATGAGGAAGATAGCTCAGTCAATGATCAGTTTATTATCAGGTCAACAGGTTAATTCATGGATGTAAACAGGAAGTGATGTCAGTGTCCTCGCCTCTGGCCCTCGAAACTTCAAAGAAAATTTGAAGAACGCGAGTACAGACATTCACCACGTTAGTGATGATAAGCTCTGATTTGGTTTTAAAAAGCAGATAGAAGAAGACTTCTATTAATGAAGAAATCAGAAGAAATCAGTTGCAGCTGAGGACAGCACTCCCACCTTCACAGGAAGGGTAAGAGACCAACAGAGACAGAGTCACACAGAGACAGTTTAGTGCTTATCAGTGTGATGATAGATGTGACTGAACCTGAGCAAACTAAGATCTGCTGTTTTTCTGCTGGAAAATAAATCATGTAGTAAAAGATGACAACTGAGTGAAAGACTAAAAGTAAATGAAACCTTTAATTTTGGGGACAGACAGCTCCTCTACCATCCACCAGGAGGAGCTGCAGCATCTATTGCCCTGTCGTGTTCGGGGTGGGGGACAGAACTACTTCACTATGCAGTCCTGTCGGCGGCTCAGACTGATGTTTCCATCGGTCTCTGAGTCAAACCGAGCTCCTACACTCACTCGCTCATTCACTGGGCCTCATTTACTAATGTGTATGTGCCCAGAAATAGTCTCACTCTGCACAAAGAGAAAGAGTTCAAGAAAATTATGCAAACTGTGTGAAATGTGCACACTGATTAGTTTTGCTCTCATAGTTATGGATCTGCTAGTGCATAGGTGTCAAACTCTGGCCCGCGGGCCAAATTTGACCCGTAGCCTAATTACATTTGGCCCGCGAAGCCATACAAAATTACTATTAGAGCTGGTCTGCTGGTATTATACAGTTCATGTACTGCTAATACTACAATTCCCAGAATGCTCTGTTGGTGTTTTGGCACGTCAGTCACGACAGGACCCATTAGCACCCTCTCCTCTGTTGACCATAGTCATAGCAACCATGCAAATACTGCCATGCTACCTATCCCAAAATGGCAAAAAGAAAGGCAGAAAACAGGAGCTTTCTGGACAGGTGGGAGAATATGATGAAAATTTGATAAATGATAAAATGATAAAATTTAATTCAGAAGGCTGCAAATGCAATTTTTATTTAAGAAATGAATTCCACTGATGTGTTTTTTAATTGGAATTTCGATTTTGCATATGTGCAATATTAAGTTATATATACGTTTATATAAGTTATATATTGTTTAGTATTGAGCTTTGCTTGTTTCATATTCAGTTTTTCAGACTCAAACTTGTTTGAGTCCATGAGAAAAGATTCCTTATTATATTTGGAGGAAGATTTTTTTTCAATGAATATTAATGTTAGCCCGCAACTTTGATCCAGTTTTGAATTTTGGCCCACTGTGTATTTCAGTTTGACACCCCTGTGCTAGTAGATCAGCATGCAGGCTTGTGTAGCCTGCACATCCAGTGGTATCCAATGGCGCTGGTGTCCTCCTGAACTTTGTGTTTTTCTTATGTTTGCTGTGTTATTTCTTTGCAACCTGTAATCACCTATGTCAGACAAACTCTCCTGGACATTCATCAGAATTCGCAATCTGGACCTTCATGAACTGACTTTTTTCTTAACAGTGGTGACTCACCTTGGCTACCTGAGAAGAAGGCTGAGAAACCAATAACACTGCACCCTGCTTCCCAGCATTCTTCTAACAAATGTCCAGTCTCTGGAAAACAAGCTGGATGAAGCTCACCCGAAACCTTGGCTGATTGTGACCTACACCCATTTTCACACCTTGTGTTGTGTGATTAGGTAGAGGATCATTAGGGGTCCATTGTCCCTCCTGGGGGGACGGTCCCACAGGGCTTAAATATGTGAGTGAGAGACAGAGAGAGGCATTGAAAGGCTCCAACAGAGCTTATTGTTTCAGAGGAAAACAGGAACACGGCGTACAGTCGAGTCTTAATATCTTACTTACAGCTGGGCTTATCAGGCTCTCTGTTTGGCTGCAGTGGTTGTTATTATATTTACATGCTTCCAGCTCCTGTTTCTGCTCGGTGACAGCTCCTACTTCTCCTTTTTCTCCCTCCTCGCTCACAGACACATCACGGGTACAGCAGTCCATTCTCTCTGCAGCACGGACTACACTGCCCATCAGGCTCCATGCTTTAGGGCGATGTCTGTAACACTCTGCCTGTTGCCTTCGTAGTAAATCACTTTTGGAACAATAATTTTAAAAAATATTTCTTCACATCATTATGCGGGCCGCAAAATTTCAACAAAGTAGCTGTATTCTGATTATTACCCTTTTAAACGGTAACTGTAACAGAATACAGTTACTCATATTTTGTATTTT